>NW_003852405.1:3997855-4031848 GCF_000181295.1 Otolemur garnettii
AAAAAAAAAAAAAAAAAAAAAGATGGCTTTGGCTATTTGGGCTCTACTGTACATCCAGCAAAGGGCTAATACCCCAAATCTATAAGGAATGTAACCAAATTGTCAAGAAACAAACAAACAACCACCTTCAAAAGCCAGCAAAAGACAAACAGAAGTTTTTCAAGAAAGGATGGACAAGTGGCCAAAAACATATGAACAAATGCTCAACATCACTCGCCGTCAGAGAAATGCAAGTTCAAACCACAGTGAGATACCACCTTACTCCTGCCAGAATAGCCATTACTAGAAAGTTGAAAAACAACAGGTGCCAGCATAGATGCAGAGAGATAGTAACACCTACTGTTGGTGGGACTGCAAACTAGCAAAATTTACATGGAAAACGGTGTGGAGATTCTTCAAGGAAATTAATGTAGATTTTCCATTAAATCCAGCAATCTCACTATTGGGCATCAACCCAAAGGAAAAGCAGTCATTTTATCAAAAAGACACCTGCACTTGAGTATTTATTGCAGCAAAATTCACAACTGCACGTCTTTTGCAGCAACTCGGATGGAACTGGAGAGCACTGTCCTAGGTGAAGCATCTGAGGAATGGAAGAGCAAACACCCCATGTGTGAGCGTCTTTAATAACTGGGAGCTAAATGATGAGCACACAAAGAGATGTAAAGGACACTGGGAACTAAGACAGGATGGGGGGTTAATGGGTACAAACTCTTCCCTCCTGGGTACCATCAACACTACTCTGGTGGTGGGTGTGCTAAATGCCCTGACCTAAGTATTATGTAAGGTATTCATAGAACAAAAATTGTTGTGCACCCCTAATATTTTGAAACAAAAATAAAATAGGATAAAATTTTACCTACTTTTAATTCTACCAATGTTCATTGTTTACAGGGAGTTTCAATTTAATTGGATTTCTGTATTTTATCTGGCAGTCCCTACTCCCTGGCACTCATGCACACCCACACATGCAAACCCACACATGCACACACAGCCCAGAATTACTACACGGTTTTCATGTGCTCCGAGTTTGACACTAGCTAGAAAAATATGACCCACATGAGGGATGCTATATGGGAGAAAGTATACATAGTCCTGAATTAAAATTAATTATTTTATCTTTATTTGTTTATCTTATCCAGAATTCAAAATTCATATTGATAATAGCATGTGGCACTTTTTTTGTAAGCCAACTTAGTTACTTCATTTATTACGAAGTGCATAATAGTTTTTTTTTTCCAGAGAGAAACCAAATGGTTTCTATTTAACACGTAGGTCTTATGTACGTGTTACACTAGCACTGTTTAATGTATTCCTCCTAAGATGATGATTAAACCTATTTGATAAAGATGTTCAAGTTCAGAAAGGTTATGTTATTTTCTCAAAGTCACACGGCTATCAAGTAGCAGATCTAAAACTAAAGAGGGGACACAAGGATTACAAATCCATCCCACTACCTCCTACCATCCTTCCCTCACTCCCAAGGATCCAAGGATTATAAATCTATCCCACTACCTCCCACCATCTCCTTCCCTCACTCCCAAGGATCCAAGGATTATAAATCTATCCCACTACCTCCCACCATCCTTCTCTCACTCCTGAGTGATATAAGATATTTAATGATGAGTATATTAACAGTCACCGCTTACCACATGTTAATTACATGCCAGGTATAGTCCTAAGTAGTTTATATAAATTACATCATTTAGTGTGTAATTAATGTGAGATGTTAATTGTAATGTGAGATGTTAATTGTAACCCATTTTACCCATGGGTGGAAAGATCTGAGGCTCAGAGAGGTTTTGTAAATTGTCCATGGACAACCAGCTGGTACCTGAAAGACCTATATTTAAATGCATGTCCATCTGCCCCCCACCCCCAAAGCCAAATTTCATAATCACTGTGCTAGAGATACCATATAATCTGTTTGTCATTTTTCTGGACAGTAGCCATCTGTAATAGCATGAAAGAGGAGTAAGATCCAGGGATCATTATGCAGCAATACTTTACACAGGTTATTTTATTTACTCTTTGAAATAACCAGAGAGATAGAAAATTTATCAAGCGCTTTCTATACCTCATCCCTGGATTCTAAGTGCTGGTGGCACAACAACGTACAAAAAGCACAAAAATACCCGTCCTCCACCTTGCTTACATTCTAGTAGAGGAGATCCATGGGATTAAACAAGGAAAATATCCAGTCTGTAGAGACTGATAAATGCTAGGGAGAAAATAAAACAGAGGACAGGAGGTGTGGGGAACAGAGGGGACAGAGCATCACTGGACACTTTAGAAAGAGTGTCTAGAGAAAACTTTAGGGAGCAGACCACACGTGAGTCAGTGTGGGTGGAGATAAGGGAGCAAGTCATGGAAACATTCCAGGCAGAGGTAACAGCAAGTGCAAAGTTCCCACACACGTCGGGAGTAGTGGAAGAACAAGGAGGGTAATGTGGCTACAAACAAGTAAGCAACAGAGAGACAACGCTAGGGCACCGTGTGTGTGTTTGTGTGCATGGGTGTATACGCCTGTGAGTGTGAGGGACATAGGTGGGAGTGTGTGTGTGCATGGGTGTGTACGCCTGTGAGTGTGAGGGACACAGGTGGGAGTGTGTGTGTGCATGGGTGTATACGCCTGTGAGTGTGAGGGACACAGGTGGGAGTGTGTGCGTGCATGCGTGTATACGCCTGTGATTGTGAGGGACCAGGAACAGTGAGGTTCAGGAACCAAATGAAGTAGAGCCTTGTAAGGCATAGTAAGGCTTTGGCTCCTACCCACCTGAAAGACGGGTACTTACTTACAGACTTTTGGGTAAACGAATGGCATAACTGACTTACCTTTTAATATTTAATATGTTTACTTTGACTACCAAGTTACAAATAAGCTGAAGGGGCAACAAAGGCAGAAGTAGGCAACGGAATAGAAATCCATTGCAACAGTTCAGGCACTGCGATGGCCACGGGGTGGCATGCAGGTGATGAGGAGGTGCAGCACAATAGAACAGATGCAGGAGTTACGGGGATCTCGTCCTCCCTTCACAGATGAGGAAACTGAGGGTCAGGAAGCTTAACTACGCTAACTCCCCTTAGCACAGAAAAAACTAGAGAGTGGCAGTGGAATTTAAGCACTGATCTGCCTAACTCTGAAAACATACATTTTTCATTGGTCCCTAAGCGCTCATAGAAAGCAATTTAAATTTCCTTTAAATACGCAGTAAAATTTCAGCAAATTGGAATGTAAGGAGACAATAGCTTCCAGAAGGGTTATGTCTCAAAGTCTGAAAGTAGATCTTTAAAATGTGGAAGGCCTTTCCCCCACAGATATGTTGACGCATGGTCATTAGTTTCTAGGTCTACCTGTAAAAATCTGAGTAACCCAAATTCTAACTGCATCACTATCGATAGATTTAATTAACAATATAGTAGAAACCAACTATGTTGCCATGTTAATAATTAATCAATACAAAACCAATAGGAAACATTCTTAATTATTTTTTGACAGTGCTATAGGGGTAAAGCAAATTGTATTGAGACAGATCAGAAGGTAATAGAAACCTGGTGAAGACTTGATAGGGTCTTCTACAAATTTTTCAACACATTACAGGTGGATGCTATTGGTGTCCTATGCCAATGTCACTTTTATTCAGACATTGTGCATTTTCTTTTCTTGGATACAGATTGGCTTGCCTCTGTGACCCATAACTGGGGCTGTCTCTTTGCTCTCGGATCAAAAAAATTAGAGGGAAAGTGATGGTGGGAAGAATAAGAAAGCAGGCAAGTATCTACCTACGTGGCTGAATTAACAGGAGAAAGTTTAAGAAAAAGGAGGGGATTGGTGTGTATTTGTGTTTCTGTCAAAAGGTGCTGGTTTAAGATGTCCTTAAGAAACTATAGAAAAATCCAGAAGAATATTTTGAATGTCACAGGGGAAGAGAATTCAAATCAGAGAATTCCTGGCACTGGTTACCACCTAACACAACCACCCCCAAACATTAGGTTATTGTCTCAAACGGCCTTAGAGAAGCCTGGAGCTCAGAGTACCACCGGACCATGGTGGGGCGTGGGGGGACTTCCTCCTCTGCCTACAGCTCCCCTCCTACTGACTAACTCCTGTCATTCTCCAGAACTCAACCTGTGAGTCAGTAGGAGGGGAGCTGTAGGCAGAGAAGGAAGCCTACGCCAAGTTACCAAGGCCACAGTGCACCACCAGCTGACAGCTCCAAGGGGTTTGTTATAGAGGCAAGTTACATAAAGAAATCGGTAGGTAAATACTGAGCCCAAGTCCTGGGCAGGAATTCAGGAACCTGATCATAAAGGTATAAGGAGTTTTGAATTTGACTGGAAAGAAAAGTTTAAGGAGGACTAAGACATGATCACTTTGGAATCACATAAAAGGTGAAAAGAAAGAAGAATGGACGGAGGGGGGAGGGAAGGCGGGAGCAGTAAGGAGAGTGAACCAGAGGGACCAAGTGAAACTAAAGACAAAGAAAGAAAGTGTGAACTAAGGGAGTGGAGAAAATAGAGAGGAGAGATAAATTCAAGGGCTACTAAGCAGTTAGGTAGGTAGGAGTCAGTGACTAGCTTGGAAGTTGACAAAACACAGCATTGAAAATAGAAGCCTTGTAGTCTTAATCCCTGAACCTGCTCACGGAGCTCCTAGGAAAGTTATTTCTCTGCTCAGCCAACAGTTCCTCACCTGTAAACTGGTAATCTAATTCAGCACCTTCCAAGGGATGCTGTGTGTGAAAGTGCCCAGCACAGGGTGCGAGCTCTGGGATGTGGGTTACTCCTCTTCCTGTCTCTAGGCGAGTCGGGAGAGACTTCCGGTCAGAGAGGTGCAGCCATTATCCAAACAGTGAACAAGAATGGGTCAGGGAATGAGCTCAGCTTTGAAGTATCCAGAGTTTCAGTTTATTTTGAGATGGTGAAAGTGTGGATTGTGGGTGGGAATCTAGGCTTAGAAAGCTCAAGAAAGGTGGAAGTTGGAGAACCAGCAGCGACTAAGTGAAACTTGAAATCATATCAGGAGGACTATGAGAAATGAGAAGAGAAGGGGGCAAAAAACATCATCGTATTGAAAGGCAATGGCAGTGAAGATGCAGCAGACGGGGGTCTTAGACAGGTCAGAGGAATATCAGGGAGGGCATTACCCTGCCACCCAAAGACAAGACCAGGAGACCACCTATCAGGGTGCTTTTAATTTCTGAATCTAACCATTAAACAATTAGTATATGATCACAGACATTTATTTCATTATGATGCCGGTAAATTTTGAATCATAACCATTCTACATCTTATCTCATTTTACCTATTAGTTTCTGTTTACTTTGTTTATGATACACATGACATTTAAAAGGAAGAAAATGTAATTATTTTGAAAATTAGTTAATGATTCTCATTTTTCAGGAAACCACAGTAGTCTAACTTCCATTATTCAGAATTAGTCAGGTTTTATTGTATAATGTGAGCCAACTGAATTAAAGTGAACATTAGAATCAAATCCCAAGGCATCGCTGGTAATTTCCAAGCACGCACGAGGTACTCACACGTACAGAATAGTAATTCTAACAAAGTCCATTTTACTTGTCTGTATCCCAAAAATTTAAACAAAGTATACATTTTGGAAATACAAGAAAATCAAGATAGGAAAAGATGTGTTAGAGAAATAGCGAACACAGGAAAAAATAGGGAGATTCCAGGCGAATCCATGGTTTTCTAGGGCCCCTGGGAGCTAGAAGGAGGAAAAGGGGCTAACTTGGTGAAGGCGGTGCAGACACTGGCATTTTGGGCTAACGGTTGGGATTCTGGGGGTAGGAGCTCATAAGAAGACTCCTGGGGAAAATCTTAATGACACACATTGGTACTGATGTCAGCTTCTCCCCAAAAGGAGAAGACTTTTGAACACGATCAACACACTTTCCTCTCAGGAAACACTTTGAGCAAGCTTCTCCGTCCACACCGGTTGTATGAAAAGAAGGCCAGTAGCACAGAGGAGAAGACAGACACCTGGGCACAGACCAAGTAGGGAGAGTAAGAGGTACAGAAAGATGCTCATGGACGCCTGGCTTCTTCCAAGACGTCCTGATTCTTGTTATTGTTTTGCTGTGTTTTTAATCATGGCAAAATATACACACTACACAAATTTTACCGTAATAGTCATCTGCAAGCATAGAATTTAGTGGGATTTTTTTTTTTATCTGTGTAAGTTTAAGGGGTACAAGTGCACTTTTGTTTCATAGATATACTTCAAACCCAAGTCTGGGTTTTTATTGTATCCATCACCACATAATGCCCATGGTACCCAGTAAGTAATTCAGCACATTTACGCTGCCGTGAAACCATTACTGCATCCCTTTCCAAGAGGATTTTGTTTTCCTAAACAGAAACTGTGCCCCCCCAACAGTAAGTTTCCATCCCTCCCTTCTCCCGGTACCTGGAAACCACCAGTCTGCTTTCTGTGTCTGCGAATTTCTGACTCTCATGAGCTCAACATCAGTGGAATCATACATCGGTCATTTTGTGACCCACTAATTTCATTCTGTGTGTTTGTGTGAAGGTTCATCCATATTGTGGCATGTATCAGAATTTCATGCTTTTTTAAGGCTGAGTAACATTCCATTTTAAGTGCATACCACATTTTATTTATCCATTCATCTGTGGACAGGTATTTGGGCTGTTTCCACTTTTCCCTATTGTGAATAATGCTGCTATGAACATTGGTGTACAAATATCTTTCAAATAGGGCGGTGCTTGTGGCACTGGCCCCGTATACCAAAGCTGGCAGGTTCAAACCCGGCCCTGGCTAAACTGCAACAAAAAATAGATGGGCATTGTGATGGGCACCTCGAGTCCCAGCTACTTCGGAGGCTGAGGCTAGAGAATTGCCTAAGCCCAGGAGTTGGAGATTGCTGTAAGCTGTGATGCCACGGACCCTACTGAGGGTGACAAAGTGAGACTCTGTCGCAAAAAAACAAACAAAAAACACAAATATCTTTCAAATGAAGTAACTTTTTTTTTTTAACTTTTGACCTTCTCAGTCATGTTCCAACTATCTTAGGACATTGAGAACTTTCAATTTTCAGACGTGTTTAAGCTAGAACTGTTTCTTTGTCCAGGGTGATGTAGAAGAGATTTTTGTACCAGATAGAATAGTGGAAAGTTGACAAATTATACACCTAGAAGATCTTTTTTTTTTTTTTTTTAAATTTCCAGGTTAATGTGAGGGTAAAAACATTTGTAGGTTACAATGTTTGTATTTGTTAGATGAGTCCCTCTTGTAATGTGTTGCACACCCAAAAGGTGTGCCATATATGCTTACACTGTGCCCAGTAAGTGGGAGCACACCAATCCCCTTTTCCCTCTTTCTTATTCCCCGCCACCCCAACTTGAATTGAATTGAGTTTTCCTCCCATGTGGGTGTGTATCAGATAATCTCCTGGCTTCACATTAGTATTGAGTACACTGGATACTTGCTTTACCATTCTTGTGATACTTTCCTAATAAGAATGTGCTTCAACCCCATCCAGGCTAATACAAAAGATGGGAAGTGTCCATCTTTTTTAATGGCTGAATAGTATACACATTGTATAGTATACATCTGTCATATACATATACCAGCTCATGAATCCATTCCTGAGTTTATGGGCATTTAGGTTCTTTCCACATCTTGGAAATTATCAATTGAACTGCGATAAACAATCTAGTGCAAATGTGCAAATGTCGTTACAATAAAATGAATTTTTTTCTTCTGGGTAGACGCCTAGTAATGAGATTGCAAGATCAAATGGAAGGTCTATTTTGAGTTCTTTGTGGATTCTCCATACTAGAAGATCTTTTTTAAGAGTGTAGAATAGTAAAACTTTTTTTTTTTTTTTGAGGCAGAGTTTTACTCTGCTACCCTGGGTAGACAGCAATGGCATCATCATAGCTCATGGCAACCTCAAACTCTTGGGTTCAAAAACCCTCTCACCTCAGTTTTCCTATTTTTAGTAGAGATGGGGTCTCTCTCTTGTTCAGGTTGCTCTTGAACTGAGCTCAAGCAATCCACCCATCTTGGCCTCCCAGAGTGCTAGGATTAGAGGCATGAGCCATCGTGCCTGGCCTAGAATAGTAAAACATTTTATGAACCTATCTGTACTATCACAGTGCTATGCTTACATTGTAAAGGAAGAAACTGAGTACAAGATATTGGCCAAGTATCGAAGATATTTGAGCAGCAAAGAGTGATTTGACAGGACTGTTAATTGTGACTTCCATTTTTCATTTTAGAGACCACTGGTTGTTTGTTTTCCTTTTAAAGCTAAGAATTACTTACAATTTTGTCCCCAAACTTCATTTTCCTTTCTAAATTACCCAAACTCTTACAGTTCTCCCCCAAAATATGACCAGACACTAGTAACTAATTTATTCACATATTGGACAGGGAGCCCCTCAAATGAGGTGAAATTAATCCTCTCCCAAATTCCATTGATTTATATGCCACTATCCAAAATGAGATTACCAGGAAGGACTATTTTAAATTTAAATAAATGCTGCCTTAGATGGAATAACTTAGCCTGATCCTCACATTTGTAATCAATAGGGAACTCTCTGGCTGCGTCTGATTTTTCACATATTTCAGCTAAGTCAGGAATCCTAATGCAAAAATCTGCTCTGTTATGTGGATTTGTGAACTGTCTAGAGGGTTCTGGGTCCATTAAGCAATGGATAGATTACCAAGAGACACCAATATAATGTTTTTGTCTCCAATGGAGACATTCGTACTCCAGGATTATTCATGAGATTTCTAGAAAAGCACTTACTGTTTTGTTTAGGCTCACACCTGGAAATTAATAAAGAGTAAGACATTTCCCTTGGTATTAATTCAACGTTCTAAAACCAAAATCAATTACACATGCACTTCTACAACTCTAGATTCTGGACCTTCCGGTGAGAACATTTTAGAATTTATCCATTCAAAGTCCCAGAGTGAATGTGCATAATAGGAGATATTGCTTATTCAGAGCACGACGGGCTACAGCATCTGGGGCCAAGGTATAGACCTGTCAGTTAAATGACAGACATGTTACAGCCTGGCCATGGCTGAGACAAGACATCTGGGCATCACCCCTTGTCTCACTACGTTGGGGCCACAGCCAGGCAACATATGTCAGGGATCTCATCCGCAATGTGATAAATACAATCCCACCGACTGCTACACATTCATTTAGATCTATTGCCGGCTTCACACCAATCAGGACTATGGCACTGTTGATTAAAAAAAAATCAATTGATACTTCTGTAATTAAAAACTGTCAAATAAGATGTTGCCAGCAATGCTGAGCGGCGTATAGTGGTTTCAAAAAACAACGGCGAGGCCATGCCATGTTGCACGCAGAGGGCAATAATCGGACCAACCATAAATCAGCCTTTTATATGATTCTATGGCATAAAAATCTAATGAATAGTCTCAAGAAAATTTTTCTTCTTAGTCAGAAGTGGAACAGAGCATTTGTAAGCCAATGTGAAATATGAATGGCTTTTTCCCTTTTACTCCTTTCAGCTCCAATCTCTGCCATCCTCTCCCTATAAAGGGTAAAACAAAGTCATTCTGCCCTTGCTTCGGAATCCTAGGCGTCCTCCATAACACCCGAGGCAGTGAAAAAAGAGGAGGAAATGACAGGATCTGGTCTCAGTGATTTTTACCACATTGTTGTAGAGATATTTAGCATCTCAGGTACAGAGTTAACTCTTCCCTGTCCTCTGAGCTCTGGTAACACCCGGGCTCTGAACTCCCATACTGGTGTGTCTGATCTCTTTGGAGTTTAAACCTCAAGCACTTATGCAGAAAGGGCAACCCTCCCCAGCCCCTTGGGAACCAGACATTGTGGGGGAGCTACTCTGCTCTTGGGAACACTCATCCGCTCATCTTTTATTTCTTCAGCCATTCAGTGATATGCAGGAGATGAATTTTTAGGAACCTCCTAAGCCAGTTATTAAACTGTGTGCAGCCTACAGTTGGCTGGTGGTAAAAGTATGGAAATTCAAAAAAGCTATAAACCAGCCCTCAGCTCCCCACCCGAACCCAGCTGTTAAACATTTACCAACACATCACTCCATTTATTCATCAGATCCTGAATGAGAATTGACCTGGGGCCAAGTACAGTGCCAGGTGTTAGGGTACAACTGAGAACAGCAACAACAAAATTCTTCAATGCTTTGGGGCAAAGGCAAACAACTTGTTTAAGTAAATGCATAAATATTTTTTTAAAATAATAAGAGTAATAAGCAAAACAAAGAAAAGAAACAGATGGTCTAACTGAGAATAAAATAAAGTAGAAACCTCTCTGCAGAGATAGCAGAGTCCAGTGGTTTAGGGGGCAGACTCTGGAGCCAGACAGCCCAAAGGGTAATTCTGAACTCTCTGCTACACGATATACAGTAGACAGCACGTGTGTGCTGATAGCATAACTTTGGGAGCATTATTGAACATCTCTAAAGCTCAGTGTCCTCATCTGTACAATAAGAACGTTAATAGAACCTCTTTCATAGGGTTGCAGGGATTTAAAGAGCTAATCCAGATAAACATGTAGCTCCAGGACCTGGCATATGTTTTGAGCTAACCCAAGAGCATGTTAACTAGAAGTACTATAATTTAAGATCAAACATAGGAGTATAAAAGCCTGAGCCTGATGAAGACCTAAAGAAAGACTTCCAGCCAGAAGAGAATTCAAGTGCAAAGCCTTTGGGGTACAAACAGTTCTTGGTACAAGAACTGGCGGAAGACCTGGTTGGCTGGAGAGTGCTGTGGACCTCCAGGAGGTAGAAGCTGGCAGAGAAGAGCATTGAAGGGACAGGCTGAGCATCACGCAGGACCCTTTAGGCCTGGAGGACACATCTGGAGTTTATCCTACATGTAATTGGAAGTCTCAAGAGAGAGCTCAACGGAGGAGTGACATGACTCAACTTAGAGTTTGATGATAGGAAGAGGCAGGAGCTGATGCAGAATGATCAGACAGGTGTTTAATACAATGATTCAGAAGAAAGATGATGATGTGTGGTGTGATTCGGGGGAAAGTAGGTGAGGGAACAGACGTGGGATATATTTTGGAGGTAAAAATCAATAGAATTCAGTCATGAACTGAGAAAGGGCAGGGTAGTTGTGCTTCTCACAAACACACACCATGTCAGATCATGTCCCGGATGCTCCTCCTCAACAGCCCCCATCTATACGTGGAGAGTCCTTCTCCTCCTTTAAACCTCTGTGTGTGTCACTGGTGTCTCCATTTGAAGCACAGTGTGAACGGTGCTCCGCAGAATCAAGGCTGAGTTGCAGAGACAATGTGGTTTCCCCAGTGGACTGAATAAAGAATGTCCCATGAACATGAATGTCCATTCAAACCTCAGAATGGGACCTTATTTAGAAATAGGGTTTTTGAAGATATAATTATTAGGCATACTGGATTAGGATGTGGCCCAGCTCCAACGTGGTTTGTGTCCTGATAAGAGAAAAGGGATAGCCCTGTGGGGAGAGGCAGACACTGGGGTGACCCAGCTGCAGGCCAAGAAATGCCAAAAATTGCCAGCGACCATCAGATGCTAATAGGCAAGAAAGGATTCTTCCTGAAAGCCTCCAGAGGGAGTGTAGTCCTGTCAACAACTCCATCTCAGACTTCTGGCCTCTGGAACTATGAGGGATAAATGTTTTTGTTTGTTTGTTTGTTCATTTGTTTTTTGGCCGGGGCTGGGTTTGAACCCACCACCTTCAGCATATGGGGCCGGTGCCCTACTCCTTTGAGCCACGGGCACAGTCCAGAGTAAATGTTTTTAAGTTATCTAGTTTGTGACAGTGACATTTTGTCACAGCAGTCCAAAGAAATTAACACATACCTTGTTTGCTATGACACCAACTTTTGAAGCCTGGAGCTGCCATGTAACAAGTTCAACTACTCTGAGTCCACCACGCAGTGGGGGAGCCCAAGCCCCACGCAGAAGATGCATGCAGGTGGTCCAAGGAGCAGCCTCACTGTGGTTCCCACTACGGCCAACGTCAACTGCCAGACACTAGACCAAGATGACACTAGTCCTTAATGTTAAATTATCCCAGCTGTTTAACTCTCCCAGCTGAGACCTACTGTATAGAAAAGAAAAGCCATCCTTATCATACCTTCTCTGAATTCCTCACCTACAGAATGTTTAAGAAGTTATTTTCTGCTTAAGCGTTGAGGAAGTTTTTTATGCAGTAATAGCAAGGGGAACAAAAACGTGGTACCAGAATGAAGTGTTGTCATATGGAGATCCCAAAATATGTGGCAATGGTTTGATATTGGGAAGTGGGCTGAAGTTAGAAGGTTCTTAAGGAAACAGAAGCCAGAAGGCCATTCAGGAGATACTTGGTAAAAGTTAGCAAAAACTAATGAAATTAGTGAAAACAATGAAAGCTGGAAGGGCCTTGAGGGAACGTGGGGAAAGCTTGGAAGGCAGGGAGGAAATTATTATTGGAGGCTAAAATGAAGTTGCCACTGCCGCGTAGTGGCAGCAAGTTTAGCAGCTCTCCTAGCTATATGGATACGGGCAGTAAAGAATGCGCTTAATAAACTGGGGGACCGGTCTAAGGAAATGCCTCAGGCAGAATGCTAAACGTGCCAACTTTCTTTTTAGCCACATACAAGAAGATGTATTACAGGCCTTGCTGGGTGTGAAAGAACAAAGCAAAGCAAACAGGCAATTGCTCATTTAGTATTTCTCAGCAGAAGATTCTCAGAGAAGGAAGGGGCCTTGGTCAAAGAGCAAATTGAAGGTCTGTTAGGAAAATGTCTCAAGCTTAGGGTGAAGACAGGAGTGTGACTGTAACGCCTTCCCTTATAACTTCAGAGAGGTTTAATGTGGTGCCTTGGAAAGCTTTCAAACATGCCCAAAGCCTTCAGAAGGTAAGAGCTTGCCTTTTTTAAACAACAGGCACCTAAGACTCTTGCACATATCACCTCCCAGGAAGCCCATGATAGCAAAGGAAGGGGCTTTTAGGGAAGAAATCTGTGGGTGTGGCTTTTGTCGAATGTCAAAACTGGTGCACAGGAAACCCATAAGTCTTTAAAGGAATTGCATCAGATTGGACCAAAAGGAGCATATACACCATACAATGAGGGAGGTGGGGTCTCTGGACCAATGAACTACTTTGGGACAGGAAGCAGAATAAAAAAATAGTTCAAATGCAAACAGGGGCCATTTATTATAGAAAAAGAAGAATAACTCAAGTGGAGCCAAGTGCCGGGAAAGCGGATCCAGTTGCTGGGAAAACAACTCCTACTAAAGGGGAGGCTCGAGCCCTTATCACGGAACTGGCACCAAACCAATTCAGAATCCCCGTTGGATAGCAAAGCTGGGGGGCTCTAGTTCCTCCCTCTCTTTGAACAGGAATTGTTACCGCAGTTATCCTATGCCTGACCCACATTGCACATTGGGTCTGCGGGAGAAAGAAAACTGGAATGTTTTGTCAGTAGCTGGTCACTGATGATGAGGAACCACGCTAGACCTGAACCCAAGAGCCTCATCCACACTGGGCCTGATTTGGATGACAACATTCTGGACTTCAAGTAATGAGATGAGACTTTGGAGAATCTTAGGGGAAGATTGGCTATATTTTATGTGTAGAAAGGATGTGAATAGTTGTGGACAGAAGACAGATTACAGCTGACTGCATTTATCAAAGACAGCGACCAACATCTTTATCCTTCATGCTCTGCTTTCTGCAACTGTGTTTCGGGGCAGTTTGTTAAACAGCAATAGTGATCAGATCACTGGGAGGTGAGTCAGAGAGGTCTACTAGCTTCTGGCTTCATCAACGAGGTGAATGGGGATCCCATTTGCTAAGGTGATCAGTAATAGCTTTTTGAGGACGGCAGGTAAGGAGGAGAGGAGGGGAGGTAAATCACAGTCATCTTTGGCCACATTATTTTTAAAATGCATATGAGATATTCAGATATAACCCCCTTAATCATTTCATTCGGAATTCTGAAACCACCGTATGACTTCAATAGCTGAAACAGTCCACCAGTGACACTCCTATGAAGCATGGCCGATGAAGCCCATTGTGACGTTAACAAAAACAAAAGCTGATTTCCGCCAAGTGGCGTAATCATCTAAAACTCATAGCACCTGCACATAAGCTAACCCCCAATTTTTAATACTGAAGTTTATTATTTCGAAAGGGTACCATTTGCTCCTAGTAAGTGTAAAAGCAGCTTTATTATTTGAAAATGACTGAAAATGATTGCATGCTTGAAGCAAAAACTATATATATATTTAAATAATCAACCTTGTAAGAAAAACCCAATTTTAAGTTAATCTAACTGATCACTTCCGCAAAATCAAGTCTTGGTCGGGATTCCGGTTCCAGTCCAATGTAAATGAGGGCTCTTTCAAAAATAGCGTTTCTTATGGGGATGCCAAAAGACCTGAAACATTGCAGTGTGCCAGTTACAGCCGTAAAGAAGAAAAGGAGCTGCTTCGCATCACTGCATTAATCACAGGAACCAGACAAGAATAAACGGCAGCTGGCTGGGGGGGTGCCCGGTGAACAAGAATAATAAGCGTTTGTGATGACCTCTTCCCTCACTGAATTAAAAGCTTTGAGGAACAGGAAAAAACAGAGCAAAAGAATCAATTCAATCTCCTGTTACCTGTGTTCATGAAACAATGTGCAGTTTGTACAAAACCTCTACTCAAAACAAATAATCTCAGCCTGCCCCACCCCAGGTTTTTGGTTACAAGGTCACCTTAAAATCATTGGAATTCTCTTTCATTTTGGAATGTTGTGTTTGATCCAGGGAAGTGGGTTCTCTGCAGCTTTCAACAGAATGCTATCATCTATTCAAGGGGCAAGTGACTAGCAATAAACCAGCAGGGAGAAGAATGGTCTCTGCCTCCAATGCCCTGTTCTCTTCTGAGGATAAAGAAGGCTGCCATCCACCGTGTCTTGCTTCTCCTCTGGGAATGCACCAATTGCCCCCAACGAATGTGTGGTTATGGATGTGAGTCTCTTGTGCACCTCGTATCTCAAAATCCCCAAGAATCACTAGGAGACATCTAATAAATTCCTACGGAGTCTGTGCCATGGAAATAGTGAGTGCTTGGAAGTTTACTGGGACCCTGGGGAATTGAGACTACAGGTCAAGTCAAGAAGGCTATTTTATTATTTTTCTTATACCTAATACAGGAATTCTAGAGGCCAGCAAAGAGTTCTATACATAGTAGGACATCAATGATTTTTTATTTTTGTAATGGTGGTCCAAACCAAGAAAATACGATCTTCACTAGCAGAGCAATTAATAAAATAAAATAAAATGCAAAGAAAATTTTCATCATTTGGTTTCGACCATCAAGAGGGGAAGAATTTATTACTGGCAGTATCTTCTAATCTGTGGCGTGTTTCTGTTGCTAGGAAATTTCTCCAAAATGAGATTTAGGGAGTCTTAAATGCTGTACTTGTGCCTATATATTTTTTTTTTTTACCACATCCTCCTCCTTCCCATTCCTAATGTTAGATATGGATCATAAATGTCTCATTTTGCATTTCAATAAAATATATTTATGCATTCAGATCTTTTATCAAATGTTAGAGCTTCAAATATTTTAAACACAAAAGGGAAAAAGGCACACGGGTTTAGGAGTTTGGGGGTGTTTAGAGTTTGAGAGGTGTTATTAAATGAAAAACTGCCAAGGGTGCCGGCCAGCAATCGAGCCTAATCCCCCCGTAATTATTATTAATATAAAAAATGGGGGGAATGTGGAATATTCTCTGGCATTTTTTCACCTAAAGGAGGAGACCAGGATGAGATGCAAATCAGTGCTCTTATCTAATGAATAATGCAAATGAGCGTTCTGCATATAGTAAGTCAGTCTGCAGGAATTCTCTCTGCCTCACCTCACATTTCTTGTGGATTTAAGCACCTCATGTCACAAGAAATTAGAGGAAGGACTTGCTGAGCAATGACAGAGCCTTAAAGCCCCAAGTCAGTGTAGACAGCAAGGACATTAAGATGCATAGGACAGCAAGGGAGGGAGCTGACATCTCATTAAAAGGAGACTGTTGCTATTTTTCCTTCACCTAGTTAATGGGGTTGTGTGGCACTATAATCTGTGATTATTTGTGTGATTATACTTAAAGGAAACTCCAACAGTACTTTTTTCAGAAGGGTTCTGGAAAACTTCAAAAAGCCATTTTCCTCCCAACCCCTAGGGAAGGAACAAATATTATCCAAGAGCATTTTTCTTTCTCTTTCATCCAAGTTAACCAACCAACACTTAAGATTCTTCAGTAACGTGACAGAATCCACTTAACAACTGCACTTTATGGAACTTTCTAGCTACTTGAAAGGTACTCAATTCCTCCGATAACAATTGGAAAACAAACCCTCGTTTATGTAACACATAATCAATTGATGTTAACCATGGGGGTGCTCACCACGGGTGTGCTCACCGTTACTTTTCAGTCCTGAGTTATTTCACTGAAGTGTGTTTTTTTATTTAGAATTCATTGCCATTGTCTCTAGTTTTCTAAGAAAGCAGCTCTGAATAGGAGGGGTTATTTTCCTTGTGCAACATAACGGCACATGCCCTTATGGTTTTTTGTTGAATCCCTTTCTCTGCTAGTCCCAGATTTTAATCAACCTTAAAAAGTGCTCAGCTAATCTTGTGCAAGTGTAATTGACTCTATTATTCACCAAAATATTTAGGAGAGCTTTCAGCATAAGCAGCCACCTGCCAGGGGGAAATCTGTAGCACAGCCCCTGGGCTATTTGTTTTTAATTGTCCTCAGGGGGAAGGATCTGTAACCACAGAAGTGGTCCAAACTCCAGCAACAAAGGTTAAATCTTTTTGATGAAAATTGTTCCATCCCATAAGAAATAGGTGATACTGACTATATAATACCCTACTTAGGGCAGGGCCCTAAGGCAATTACTGTGTCTCTTCTGCATGTTAGCTTTGTGATTTTCTTCTAAGTTTTGATTTTGGAGAAAATATTCAGATAACAAAGTCTGCTAAGAGTTATGTTAAATACAGCACAGTAAGTCTCTGAGTTAAGAAATAATATTATAGAATAAGAGCAATACATTTCGAGTGGGAATTTTGTGACATTTATGTGAAAACCTGGAGAATATTTTTATTTATTCTCCAGACCATTTTCTATACCTCTTTCTTTATACTATGAAAATATTAGTAAGTCCAGTTTAACATTCTGATCAAGTTTCGAACTTGATCAGAACGTTAAAATTTGAAATAGAAAATATAACATTGCTATTTACTTAATTAGGCATGTCTGTAAAACTTTTATTTCAGTTAAATGCATATTTCTGTTTATATGTGTTTACTGAGTCTTGATGTAAAATGCATGACCGTTAATTTTAGATTTGAAAAGTTTGAAAGCCTGTGCTCTAGGGCCCTTCATCAAATCATCTAACATTCACCCTGACCTTGGGAAGGAGGACAGGGAAGCCGGACCAACTTGATGATCACGCTTACTAAGTGAGAAGGTTGACCAAGCCTTCCACACCAGGGTAAAATGTAAGCTTTGTGTCATTCACAACCTTATAGAAATGCAAATACAGTTTGATTTCCTAAAGGACTGTGTAAGGAGAGGTGTACATCTACGTTGCTGCTAGGGGTGAATATCAAAGCACGCTCACCTCTTCAGGTGGGAAAACGTAAGCCTAAGCCGCTCTCTGGAGACCAGGTGGTGCTGCTTACAAAGGGTAAAAGTAAAGTCCCCGTGAGGCTCCTGGAGTTTCAAAGTGGAGCCCTTACATTCCTGCATATTGGACAGCTATCACCTGACATGCAACTTCCTAGAACAAAGCTGAACTCATTCCCGGGTGGTGCTTCTAGTCCAAAACTCTTGAAAAGAGAACCAAGGTACAGGAGAAGAAAAGCCGAGGGGAATGAAGACCGTGCGGGAACGGAAAAGATCACTGATCTGATTCATCTGCTCAGAGGGGTTCAAGAATGTTTTATAGTCATGAAACAAGAACAGAATTATATTGAGGAAAAAAATAGGAATTTATTCTTGTCCATTTTTAAAAAATACCTATTGAAATAAATTCCTGGACAAATGTCTTCGAGCAAAGGGACCAAACAGTGACACAGATATTTAAAAAATAAAAAGATAAACGCAATTCAGATGCTTCAACCTCTAGGAGGAAGAGGTTGGTGAAAAGATAAACAAAAACCTTTCCCACCCACAAGGTGTGAGTCTTTTGGATTGGGTAGATCCACCATGTGCCCAAGGTAATGAATGAGGAAAAGAACCCCCTGGACGCAGCGTTATATCATAATGCAGCTGGCACACTATCTCCTTGTTCCTCATTATTCTCTATTCCTCTTTACAGGACCCACCTCTCAGGGCTGCTCTCTGAGGCTTCCATGGCGAAGAGGGCGGACCCAGAGGAGGGGGGAGGGGAGCTTCCTAGTCCATCCACCTTAGGCTTGAGCAGGCCACTGGCTTGGAATGTGACTGGAAAGAACATCTGCTATGTCCATGTAGCATTAAGAGCCAATCATGGCAAAGGGAGGAAACAGCAACCTGTCCTGCCAGGAGAAGGTTGGGACAGACCAGTGAGCACTGTGGGCTCGCCTGCAGGGTCTTTCTCCATGCTGGTGACTGGCCCCTTCTTCTCTCCCTGGAACATATTTTCATTTTGTGTCATTTTGTGTAGCTTCCTTCTTTTTTTTTTTTTTTTGCAGTTTTTGGCCAGGGCTGGGTTTGAACCCGCCACCTCCAGCATGAGGGGCCAGCGCCCTACTCCTTTGAGTCACAGGCGCTGGCCTGTAGCTTCCTTCTTCAGTTTCACTTCATACAGCTTCTTTCTTTTTCCTGTAGTAAACTGTGTGGAATTGGTCTGTATCTGCGATCAGCCCATCATTGAGTGACTCCATTTGGTACCAGTGCTCATTCTTCATGCTGGGAACTGGGGCCAGGGAACATCCACATGGACCAACACTGTTATAAATACCTATGCAGTTTATTCCTGTCAGCTAACGCACTGAACAGGGTGCTGTTAGGATTTGTCCTTGGCTAAACAAATGGGGCCAGGCAATCTTTGAATTCCTTACTTGAGGAGCAAGGAGACTTAGTGCTTTATAAATGTTAATTCAATGAAATTCTTCTTCCAAAGCATTTTGGATTCAGATACTTAACATAAAGGTATATTCGTGCCTATGGAAATGCAAAGTAATTTTTATTTTAATTTCAGAAATAAATAGTGTAGACATTATGTTTTTTTCTCAGCTATTCCTTATCAAGTAAGTTCTTATTTACAACTGAATGGAAAAAAAAAAAAGGTATTGGGGGGGGGGAAATAAGGGACCACTTCACTTTCCCTAAATCAATCCCCTGTACCATCCTGCTACTCTGTAAGCCTAATTTCTTTGCAAGACTTTTTTACTTTCTAGTTCAAATATTTATTTTTTTCTATCCGTTGGTAAATTCCTTCAGAGCAGGAATTTTGTCCTACTCAACTTCCTTCCCCTCTAAGTGCCCAGCCTGGAAAATAATGGGCCCTCAATGAGCAGCTATTGATTTGTACTGAATTACTGATTAAATTTCATATAACCCCCAGCAAGGATCTGTACTTGTCAACAGGAAAATTACTTATGAGCCTGTGCAGAGACATAACCAAGGACAAATTTATGAATCTTTACCAAACTAGCCTTAAAACCATTTGTGGTTCTCACCATGCGTGTGTTAAATGAGTCTGGAATTTTCATGCCAAGTTGAAATACGGCGCCCTAGAGAATTTCCATGATTGATCTCATTCAAGTGAATTTACTCCGTGCTCTCCACACTCCACTATTATTAGAGACTGGTCTTTTGTTTCAGATTATATAATAGCTTTTCATAGAGGACATCTGTCATGTAACTTGCCTAACTTTCTTAGGAAAAAAAAAAAAGAAAGCAAAGGGAAAAACAATACCTCAGTGACATGAATTATGCCAACATGCTTTCTAGTGCTTTGAAAAGAGAACTATGAACATTGATTGCCATTGAAATGAGACCTGAAGGATATATTACAGCCCTGAAAACCCCACTTAATGTTCTTAAGGCTTTAAGACATCTAGTAATATCCTGATGTCTACCCAGGGAAACAATCAATTTCTCCTATGAAGTTGCCCTGCACAGTAGCCGGCTGTGTGCTGCTGCAGGATCCTTTTGTAGGTTGTTGAATTCTAAGATGGCTCTTGCTTTCTGATACAAAATTTGACCAGGATATAACATACCAGTGGAGGAAAGTCCTTCAAATCCCAAATAGACTAGTAAAGAGATCTCACATTCTGGCTGAACTATTGTTAATCTTCACTCAATAACCTGATTTTTCCTGAGTTTGGAGCACTTATGAAGCACCGCAAGGGAACCACTGTGCTGAGCTCCATGAGGGAAACTGGACTTGGTTGTGGAAATCCAAAAGCACTACCTAAATTTGCAGCTGATGTACTAATTGCTGCTCAATACTTAATGCGATGGCAGTCTACCTTTACTCTATTCAACAATCATATAATTAGAAAATATTTGTGCTACAGAAAAAAAAGATCCACATTTTAAAATTCAATTCATTCATTCATTCATCCAACCAACAATTATTTATTAAGTATTGCTGAGAATAATGCTGAATTATCCTCGCCCTTTAAGAATTTATAAGCTAGATGTTCAACCCTCAAATTGCATGAAAACTAGCTGGGGAAAGGAGAGGCAAGAGTCCAATGTACTCTATTCTAATATGAAGGCAGTAGATGAGCTCATACAAGGAGTGGGGTAGAGGAATGAGCAAGTGGAGAGAGAGGGATGGGGTCCCTCGGTATATGGCACATCTCTTGGAGGCAGGATGCAATTATAAGAGGGACTTTACCTAACAAATGTAATCAGTGTAACCTAATTCTTTGTACTCTCAATGAATTCCAAACAATAAAAAAAAAAAAAGAAAGAAAAAAAAGAGAGAAAGAAAACTAGCTGGGCAATTAAAAAAAAACTACCTGTGAATTTCATCACTAAAGGTAGGGCCCAAATATTGGTATTTCTTAAAAACATCCTAGGAAGTTCCAGTGTGGAGCTGGGAATGAGATCCTTGCTCCAATAGAGAGCTACACAAACACACAGGAAATCACACGTACAGTGTGGTAAGTGCTCCCAAAGGCAGGGACATGAGCACTTTGGAAGATCATAAAATTAAGTCTTGGCAGATGGAGTGGAGGGAGGTTGTCAGGAACAGTTTCACCAATAAGAGCAGCCTTGTAGCTTCCCCATAAAAACAAAGGAAGTTCAAAAAAATATCAGGGGAAAAAAAGAGAGAGACAAAACACAAAGAATTAAGTAAGCAAAAAGACATGGGTATTTTAACACATGAAACAAATGGACAAACGTCCAGCCAAACAAAATGCTTCATTCCATGGCAAAAAGAGCAAGAGATTCATCTCAAACACTGGTAATGTGTCCCTGGACAAATTGACCCTGAATTTTTTTGGCCCTGTCCGCATCTATAAATTGGAAATAGTAATAGATAACCTTAGAGAGTTGTATGGAACAGAAAGAAAATGTACCATGAAACAGACATTCCATGAGCGGCCATCACTAGGTAAATCTAGATGATTCTAACTGAGACACAATTTCTATAAAACATTAATTTAGTGATTGGATTTAGTTGCCTATTCCTGTTTGCTTAGCAAATGAAATCTCAAGATTGAATAAAAACAATCCTGATGTACCTTTCTGTGGTCAGATACAGTACACGTTACTTTTTATGCCACATGAATAGCGAACAGAACTCAGCTTTCCTCTCCTGATAGTATTATTGATTAGTGAAACACTTTCATTAATCAAGACCAGAAAATTCTGATGGAATTTAAATTCCATGCAGAAAAGAATATCCTAAAGCTCAAATGTCTCTTCTAAGACAGAGAACAAACTTTCCATGTGGCACTGAAGTCTTGTCTTCATGAAGTCTTTTGATGCTGAAGATTTGTTTATCCATCTTAAAATGATAAGCAAGAAAAAAGAACTACAAATTTTTTCTCACTGTATTTTCTTGCTCTAAATAAGAACACCTCACACTGCTTTCACCCACTGAGTACAATCTTCCTTCAGATCCAGAGAGCTATAAAACCTTCATTTCCAAAGCGTCAGGTGTGCTGGGGCATTATTGAAGCACGCTGGGTTTGGCATATCATTTTTCAGGCAAAACAACATATTGTGGGTCATATTTTGCTGTTAAAGAAACTTTGGCTCAATCCTTTACTCCTTCCCTGCCCCAAGCAAAAAATATAACAGGTTATTTAATATATTTATCAATAAGAAAGAGAAACACCCATCCTTTTCAACCAGGGCTTTGAAGTGGCTATTTCTAAAGAATCACCAATCCTTTTTATATATCCTATACTAAACTGTGTCTAATCCTAGAAATAATAATTTTTAAAAAGAATATAAAGAAAAAAAAGGAAGAAAACATAAAATGGAAAAGATTGCTAGGGTAGTGAATTCTGAGGAGGCTTTAAAGTACATTGAACAACAACAACAAAAAAGTCCCAGCTCAACAAACCTTGAAGCATTGCCACATGATTCCTTGACAAATATCACATAATGGCTGGGAAGTGAAGTATAATTTCAATTCCTACCATGGAGCCATTATGATGTTCTTGTGGACCAGTAAATTTATTACTAAGCTCTCTTGTACCAATCTCATACCAATTTGGAAATAGAAAAGTCATCTCTTCTGAATGAAGTGATTTCTCCAGAGTCAAGTTCATGGCCACAAGATTGTAGAAGGACACCACCAAATTGTCTACTTTAGAGTTTGTTGAGAAAAATTATTTTCTTACACTGAAAAAATTCTACCAAGTAAATATTGCTTTAAAAATGCTAGTTTTGGGGGGAGTGTTTTCTAATATATATTAGCGAATGCATATTTCTGAGAGTTCCTGGTGTCTCCTGGGATAGGCAATCTATATGTATGTATTTTATCTTGTTTTATTTTTAATTTCAGAAATTATGGGGCACACACGTTTTGGTTACACAACTTGCTTTTGTAGAGATTGAGTCAAAATTATGCAGAAGACAGAAAAAAGGACCCATACCTTTTACCACTCACAAAAATTAATTCACAATGGATAACAGACTTAAACCTAAGGCACAAAACTGTAAGAATTCTAGAAGCAGTCTATAACTTAAGACTCCTAATCAAATTGATTTCATAAAAATTCCATTACCTGTTAAGACAGCTTTGAAAAGCAAAGCCAACATTTGTCAGATCCCAATAATGCTTTAACCAAACTGCTGGTACTTTTCTTTCCTAGGGACAGTATAAAAACCATTTTTAAGTCTTGTATTCTGCAAATGAACTTCATACATTATGGTATACAGGTTAAAAGGAGTCAGAAAATTGACCACCAAGGATTTTGTTAGCCACGTGACCTTGGAGAGATGACATAACTTTCCCATGCCCCATTCTCATTTGAAAACTGGGGGCAACTACAGTACCTGGTCTTTGAGGTAGCTATGAGTTAACCCATGTAAAAGTCTTATAGTGGTGACTGACACACAGATGTTAAAGACAGTTGTAAATAAGATGTTACTACGGGGTTCCCAAGAATTCCCTGGGTAAAGAGTACACGTTTTGAAACTAGGGATGAATCGCACCTCAGCCTTCATTAGCATTGTCCTGACAGACAAAACTATTTGACTTTCCTGAGTCTCAGTGTTTTTAAGTGTAAGACCGGGACAGTCAGACCTACATCATAGAACTGTGTGAGGACTAAACAAGCAAGGAGCCAAATGTTTGGCTTATGTCATCAGGTGGTTCTCTTAATAGTATATAGCAACTGAAATGAATGAACAACACCTATAATAGTTTGTCAGACTGGTTATGGAAAGGAAATAAGAGACTAAGAGCATTTAAATATTCAGTTCTAAAAACTCTGAGACCTCTCATTTGCCATCTCAAATAAATAAATAAATAAAATAGAAAACTCCAGGCTGTTGGTAAAAGTATTCTGTCCAACGCGAATGTGAGGTTAGAAAATTGGTCGTGATTACTGTCAGTTTCCAGTGAACATATTCACTCAAATGAGGTTCACAATTGTCACTTCACGGTCTCCAGATATACTGTGGGTTTTCAGAGGGTAGATGGCAGTTTGTCTCTGAAGGAGAAAGGGGGTTTAGAGGGATAAATGAAGCAGGTGTTCGCTGACTAATTCGGAGGGCTACTGCTGTCACAGAGCCCAGCGGAGGCTTCACACAGGAGAGCCTGGATGCTTCTAAGCCCCCTATTGGGACACACAATGGCAGATCTCTGCCTGCTGCTGAAATGAAAAAGAACCCAGTGTCTTGGAGTCAGCCTGAGCCTTTGAGAGGGGAACACCTGAAGCCCCAGTCCTAAAGGCCCTCTCAGTGCCTTCTGCCAATAGCTTTGGGATGAGGGAGAAGGGAAGGGCGGGGAAGAGGAAAAGCTCTTTGCTGAAAGATGGAAGAATCTGAGTCCAAATTCAGAGCCGATGCATAATGAACAGGGAAAACGAGCAAGTGTTACACAGAAAGAAGAAAAACATAAAAATCACTGAGAATTTTTAAACATCAATAACTCAGCCATTAATTTTTTAAATATTAACAAGGGCACTGAATGTGGTATTGATTGGAAATACAGAAAATGTCAGGCTAAAAAAATGTATCTAGTTTGACCTGGCAAAAAAAGACAATCTGATTTCATCATATACTAAGATTTCAACACAATGAAATTTTGTCTTATTAAAATATGTGGGTTGGGACACTAAATATTGGTGTGATGCTCCAAGGATTGATGGTCCCATTATTATTTTTTTTATTAAATCATAGCTGTGTACATTAAGGCAATCATGGGCTCCAGTGTGGTGTTTTCATATACAATTTGAAATATTTTCATCAAACTGATCAACATAACCTTCGTGTCATTTTCTTAGTTATTGTGTTAAGACATTTATATCCTACTTTTAGAAAGATTCACTTGTACCCTTGGAAGATAAACCATAGAGGTGATCTTAAGACATGGGGGACGTATTCCTTACCAGCATGTCCCATTCTTACTAAAGAATTCCAAAGAAAGAAAAGGAATTCCAAGCTTGAGTATGTCCTTTAACGTGAAAAACGGCTGCCTACATTTGATTCCAAGCTCAGTAATGGTAGCTTGATAAATTTTGTGTTTTTCAACCCTGACTTATAGTAGCTACTTTAAAAACAAAATATATAAATGGTTCCAAATAGCTTATCCCATTAAATCATTTCCAACTGGTTTCAATTATCAGCATCAATAATTATGTTGTTTGTATCTTGTTATTAATCTTAATGATATTAACTCTGCCATTTAAATAATTAGTTTTTTCCCCAGTATCATCAGTAACAATAAATTTTTGGCTTGTAATTAACTGATTTGTCACTCATTAAGATTCGTAATCAATTTTGAACAGCCTCCCTTTAACCTAGTAAATCCGCATCCATACAATGATCATAAAGATAAATAAAATGTGGTATGGGAACTAAAATTTTTCACTCATTTAGTGTGAAGCAGGACATAGATGTGGCCAAACACTTTTTCTTTTTTCTTTTGGCCGTGGGCCGGGTTCGAACCCGCTACCTCTGGTATATGGGGCTGGTGACCCACTCCTTTGAGCCACAGGCACCACCCACCAAAGATTTTTTCAATAAACAATTTATCTTTCTTAGGCTCTCATCCCTTTTAAATCTCATTTTCTTTACCTTCTAAAGTATATATTTTGTGAAAGAGACCTAATCCACTTTTAAAATGATTTTATTAATATTTCTAAAAAGCAGATGTGTTGGTCATTTTGATCTATAGGCGGTTCCCAGGTTATAATTGAGGTGGGTTTGTTCTTCATTTGAATTTGCATTTAAGTTGAAATAGGTACATTTACCTATTACCTGCAATAGCCTCCATTCATAAGCACAAGCCATATGTCAGTCAGATATTTGTAACTTGGAAACTTACTGTAATAGCCTCTGTTCATAAGTATGAGTTGTATGTAACATGGATGTTTGTGGCTCAGGGACTGCCTATAACTTTTTGAGGCTACAGTCACCAGTTACTCAAACACTAATCTAGGTGTCTCTGTGAAGATATTCTACAGATGTGATTAAAGTCCATAATCAGGTGACCTTCAGTAAGGAAGATTATCCCAGATAATATGATTGAGCCTTATTCAATCAGTTAAAAGGCTTAGCAGCTTCTGCCTGTGAACAAGAGTTCCAACGTGCCTTCCAGATTTTGGAGTTACCTAGCCAGGCTTTACAAGCACATGGAACTCAACCAATTCCTTCCAGTATGTCTCTTAATATGTATCACCTGCTAGTTCTGCTTTTCTGGCTGCAGAGAGAATCAGTCTTAATGAATGACTAACCCTTACTGATAAAGTTGGTTAAGCAAGGGGTCTTGGGGGTTGTATTAGAGAATAAAGAAAGTAGAAAGGAAATGCTCCTTGCCTTAAAATATACACCTTGCCATTCTGAATGTCATTATTGGATAGTCATTCACTTCTTGTGAGAGCCTATAAAAATGCAGACATTTCTAGAAAGGATAACAGCATAAACTATTCATTTGAAAGTCTTTGCCAGTAGAGGTCCCCTGCTCTTGTTTGAGGCAAGAGAAGGTGGAACCTGCAAGGGAAAGCTCTGAAAACCGGTGCAAGAGCAGACAGCAAATACAAGTATTGCTACCTCCTAGCTTGGCCAAGGGCCACTCCTTTCAGAACTAATATTTCTCCATCCTAATTTTCTTGGATTTGTGCTCAATTAAAAACTTGCTTTCTCACAGATGGCCAAGATCTTATAGGAATATATGCCCCATAGGATTTCATTATCAAAATGAAACCTATTGAGATGGTCCAATATACTCTTGTCATTCTTTGTAAGATCTACAAACACCACCTAACAGACGTTCACACAAACACTAGAGAGTCAGATAAGACATGCACAAACTATTTGAAATGGCTAGTTTTACTTATACTTTGCCAAATACATGTGGGTACAGATTGAATAGAAAAAGGCTACTCTACCGAGAGAGGACTTAGTGATATCTTCAGCAAATTTTGTTCTGTCAGGAAGATGATCTATATTGAAATTGTGGAATTTGATCAACTTCTCAAAAATGTCATAATGTCATCAAAAAAAGTCAGGTTTTGAAGATGCTTCTGTAGATTTTTTTTTTTTTTTTTTGCCATGTTGTTTCTGTGAATCAGTCTTCTATGGTTAAGAGACTAATGGGATTCTCTTGAATTTGGAGAATTGAGTTGAATAGGAGCCAACTCATAGATATTGCTATAGATATGAAAAAATACTATAGAAAGTGTTTGTCTTATATTCATCCAGGATGCACTTTAAAATATGATTATTCTAAGACATAATTACTACTGGGATTATTTTTTGTCCTTGGTAAATGTCACCTCAAAGTCTTTCCACTTCTGTTTTCCTCAAGGGAGCTGAGATGCTCACAGCAGGCATAGACAGAAGTCCACTGTCAAATCAAAGTGAAAATACGGAAAATTTCTACTGAGAGAGAGAGAAATATTTTATACTGTCCAGAATACTAAAAATAAAAATAAATAAGATTTGTATGTCAGAAAAATATTCTTCTGAGCACGTGTCTTCTATCATATATTAATAACTAATTATGGACATAAATTTACAGCTTCTTGAAATTAGTTTTATTAGAAGGTAGTGCTGAGGTCTCTTTTGGGGGGTAGGAGACATTATTCTAAAGTAAAAATGAGAAGTTTGGCAATGATTTTCTACACCAGCTGTGGAATTTCATTAAAAAAGAAAAAAAAAGAAAGAAGGAAGGAAGGAGACAGGAAGGAAGGGAAAGGAATCCAGTACAGCAAAATGAGAACTGACTTGCTCATTTCAGACCATGACTATACGAATAATCTTTAGTTTCACAGCAAAGCTCCCATTAGTTATGCTGTGAAATTGCAGGGTACTTTTCCTCCAAAGTTCTCAAAGTTCTTTCCTGGTATTGATTTGTCAATACCCCAATGCCTCTGATACTGTGACGTCCAGAGGAACCTGCTCTAGCATTATTTTTGTGGAAGGCTTCCATGAGCCTATGGCAATCCAAGGTAAGAAGCATCAATAATGACTGTGAAGTTCTTTTGCCAACTGCTTACTTAACAAACAATATGTATTTGGAGAAAAGAAGAATGGCTTTAAAAATATTGAAAACTCAAGGACAGCATATGCAGTCGGACAGTGAAGTTCATGAACTCATCCTGGAAAAAGGGCTACGTACATCATTCTTGAATATCGCTACAGTCACTGGATGGCCAAGGGGAATACTTCAAGGTGACTGGAGTTATTTTTATACAAATACGAATTATCAGTATAATAAATATAGGTCTTAATCTTTAGGCACTTTAGAAATTTTAACATTGGTAAAAACAAATCATATATGTGCATAATATATATAACCCCAACCATAAACCCCTGCCATTTATGGACAGATTCTTCTAGAATAAAGTTCTTAGTGATCATGCCTAAATTTATGCTGCTCTAAGGATTACTGGTGGCAGACTTATAGAATGATGAAACTTTGTTCTGGAACATTACAGAGCAAATCAAATCAAAAGGGAATTTTTTAAATGTGTCTTACTGGAAAACAATGGTAAAACCAACCATTGTACCGGTGAAAATGTCATCTAAGACTATGGTTTGGCCTGGCAGAACAGAAGGCTCTCTGTGTGTCAGAGCTTATGGACTTAAGATGACACGTTAAGTTTCATATACCTGAATTCTATGTTAATTGTGACTCTTCTGACTGTTCCCATTGCCAAACAAGACACTCAAACCCATGATCCTTAATGACAGTACCAGAAATTTCCATACATACCATCTACTGTGAATTTTTATCTATCAATTATCTAAGTCTCATATCGCTAGCAAAGTTTTTGACAGGCAAAGGCCTGGGATCTAGTACATATTAAGAGTGGCTTTTTCTCACATTGTATATTAGGTTTCAAAGTCAGTTATGGTAGCCAATCTCTATAAAGACCATGCAAAGGAAACCCAAACTCAGAAAGTTTAGATAGGTTAACTTGTCCAAAATTACCTGGTTAGGCTTCCCTAAATATTTATTGAATTGAAACTTTATATCATCTGCTAAGTATCTATGTTGGGTGATCACTGAGCTTGCAAATAAACACCAAGTGAGAGTTATGGCAATTTACCTTTGTACAGAACTTCCTCCTCTTTTATATAGTACACTGGACTGTATAAAACACCTTCACCTCCATGTTGTGCTTAATGACTGATAGATTATACAGATGGAGAACATGCCACATGTAAGGAATGAGGCTACTGTAGTATATCTTGGAAAACATAAGGACAGCAGAGCAGGATTTAGATTAATTAATGAACAGCAAAGTCATAACACTGAGATCCACTAAAGAAATTATTTTAAAAGGGAAGGACAAGGCTTTGCAGTTTCCTTAAGCTAGAATGTCCTTCTACAGCTCCTTTCATCTCAGAATAGACTCAGAATAGCTTTGAGTCCTTAAAGCTCAGGCCAAAGCTTCTCCCTTTATGAAGCTATCATTGGTCCCTCTGTGGATGCAATGTATTGCTTCTCTCTGTGTTCTTATACTTCTTTATCTCTAACTCTAGCTTAACATTTATTTTCTTTTCCTTTGTAAATAAGCATTTGCTTTACAAAAGCTTCTTGAAGGCAGCAGCTGGCCTGTCACCGTTATCTCCTATGACACCCAGCACAGGACTCCGCAGAACAAGGAATCCCATAAACATAGAATTCAACTCACTGTTTGAAGAAAACACGAAGTTACAGAACATCCTATGGAGAGAAACCAAGAAATACTCCCCCAAAACATCCCCAAGAGTCGCTGTTCACCAGATTCTGCGCGAGGTTACTTTAACGACAAAGGATGGCAAAGACAGAGGAATGAAGATGCCAAGTGGCAGAGAGATCATCGAAGGACAGTAGCAAAAGTGAAGGAGTGGAGAGGGCAGAAAGTTAGGAAAGCAGCCAGAAGGACTCTGCACCCATGGGAAAGGCCCTCTAGGTGTCAGCCACTGTGTTCACTGCTGCAGATGCAATAGAGAACCAGGCTCTGTTCCTGTCCTCGAGCAGCTCACTGCTGGTATGATGAGTAACTGATGTTTACAAAATGAAGCAGTAAGGGTATTGCTAAGGAGAACTACGTACTGCAGTAGGACTGTGGTATTGCTAAGAACACTTGCCATTATTATTATTATTATTATTATTTTGGGGGGGAGAGCGGACAGAGTCTCACTCTGTCACCCTGAGTAGAGTGTCATAGCATCATAGCTCACAGCAGCCTCAAACTCCTGGCCTCCTATAATCCTCTTGCCTCAGCCTCCTGGGGAGCTGGGAGTATAGGCGCTGGCCAGAATGCCTGGCTAATTTTTCTATTTTTAGTAGAGATAGGGTCTCATTCTTGCTCAGGCTAGTCTGGAACGCCTGAGCTCAAGCAATCCACCTGCTTGGGCCTCCCAGAGTGCTAGGATTACAGGCATGAACCATCATGCCCAACCAGAACACTCGCTTTTAAATTGCCTTAAAAAGAGTTTCAATGAGGAAAAGGGGTGAGGGGTCAAATTTCTTGTCTTGCGATAGCAAAGCCACTTTATTGCAGGAAGTTCAACATTATGGTTCAATGACTTAATTAATAGCTTTAAGAATATACATGTGGAAGCAAAACCAAAAACATCACTGAGCAAATCTTGCATTTGACACCATCTAGACTTTCCTCAAGAGAAAGAAAAAATGGTCTAAGAGAGACTCTACTTAACAAATTCAAATATTTTGACCAGGTTGTTTATAACCTCACGTTAACCTGAAATAAAAAATTAAAAGAAAAAGAAAAAATGGTCTTTGCTCTCCTAGCACCACCTGTATCAAGATTACATTCTCACCGGTACTTACATTTCTTCCTTAAAACATTGATTGCGGTAGTTGTTATCGGTACTTGTTTAATGTTTTACTCCTGCCTTGGTTACGCACTCCCAGAGGTTAGGAAAGGTGTCTGTCTTACATGTTTTTGTATCTCCAGCTCAGTAACTTTGCACATGCTGGTCTAGTAAGGAAGCTGAATTATTAACAGGCATGACTTTATCACCCAATGTCATGTAAATAAAGGTATTTGTTGGCCTCCCTAGCTTTTCCCTCGTTTGTTCTGCTTGTTCCAGGATGAGTGTGAGTACTGCATGAGATCAAGTGATACCTGTGATGTCTGTATAATGCTTGAGACCAAGGGGATGTGCCCGGCACAGAGAAGCCCAGGCATGCTGTAGGTGAGGGCTGAGACCCAGCCTGCTGGTCCCTCTTTAAGTCATCACGTGAAGTTACATTCATTGGAAGGAAGCAGCACCTGCCCCCAATACACAGTCACATGGATAATGCAACTTGCTGGGGTGTCTCTTCTTGAACACAGTGTACGGAAATATCACACGATATAAAAAAACTGCTACGGGAATAAGCAGGAACTATGAAGATAAGGTTTCATCTAATAATATTTTGTTTTCTTGATCCTGAGTGTGGTGGAGATACCCTTGATGCTTTTGAAGAAAGGGGATAACACGTGAATATGACAGTCGGAAAAACTGACTTAGGGCCCAGCATTCCTATTCCCCATGCAGGAATTGCTCTCACTTGCTAAGCCTCCATGAGCCAAAACATTGAGCCAATATGTTAGTGATTAAATGAACTTTTATTTTATTGCATGAGTTTGTTTTTTTTTAATTTTGTTAACTTTTTTTTTGCTTTCAGAAATAGTTACATTGCTTTTAGGCCTGTATAGTGTGATTGCTAAACCACTGAGCCATTATGATTTCAGTGCAAATGCCATTGCATTCATGAGTGACTATTTTAATTCTGTGTTATTTAGAATACATTTCATTTACTTTAAAACCACAGTTGGGAGATTATTTTTATTTTAAATATCTGGCATGGACCTGAATATTGTAAACAGCGTTAGCTGCCATTAGTAACACCAGGAAGGTCAGACAGTTCATATTTATTGAGCACTTACTATATGCCAGGTACCATGCCAAGTACATCATTATCTTACTATTGCTCAGAACAAAGAATTGAAACGTCATTAAATTAGAACGTGAAACTTCAGACCAACTCAAGTAAAATTTTCTTAAAGTTATGTACTTTCCCACATTAGACATTCCACTTCTAAATACCTGTTCCTAAAGATTCAAAACTCAATGAGCCTCTTCCTTGGAGGGCTTACAGTGGTACAAGAATTTGCTGTTCTACTCATAAAAGAGCTCAATTCCCACTAAACAAATAAGAAAATGTACAAAATATATATCTGGTCTACCTCCCATCAGTCTAAATGGAAACCTCTGGCTGTGGTTTTAATTGGAAATGGAGCCCTTCCCTTGCTGTCCAAATTTATTACAGTTACATATCACCCTCAGGTTTTCATCTAGGAGACAAGTTATTCCAGTGACAGATGAGGCAATATTTATACATCATCTCGCAAAGTAAACCAGGACTTCCAGTTTAAAAGTACCACAAGGCAATTGTTATAGTATGGTAACGAAGATAATGATTTGGGGAAAAAATTATATATGGCTAAGTATTAAAAACAATTTTTAAAACAGTGATTTTTTTATGTATTAGTTGAGTTGCATAGGTCACAGTAGACCTTTTATTTCAGGTGGCCAGACACAAGATGCCACTCTTAAAATTTGTTACCACTAGTCAAACAAGTTTGCTTATACTTTAGCTCAATGGTTATTTCCTCCAGGCTTCTTTCTGTTGACTCACCATTCTGAATATTTATGAATGATGATCATGCAACTTCTAAGTGATTGACTATTAACTAATTTAAGATGAGCGATTAGGAGCCATGGTACATATATTACAGTTTTATCAAAAATCCTGAGATAATTATGGTTACTGTGATAGGTCATTAAATACATGCATGTCCTGACAGCTGAGGAAATAAGAGAAACATGATGTTCTAAATATATTTAATGACATAATGAGAGGAAACAGTGAACAAGGCAACACTTATCAAGGAGAATCTGTTGGTGGGAATGCACAGTGGTGCAACCACATGTGATGAAGATGTCCATGCCCAACAGATCAGCTTTGGGGGGCACCTCGGGAAAAGCAAAGCAAAACTCTTGTTCATACGCACCAAGAGATAGATTGCTACAAGGATCTTTCTTATAAAGTGTCTGGTAATTGCCAAGAACCAAAAAGGGGCCGGGGAGACTTTCTAAATTTCCACTGATGTAGAATATAATTATACAATTAAATATATGTATCATATACATAGCAGAATAATGTCATCTTTAGAAACAGGTATTTAGAAGTGGAGTGTCTAATGTGGGAATGTTTTTAATACTCTGTAAATTGGCCACCCAAAGCAAGGGACTGTAACATAAAGGACTAGGCCCCCTGCACTGATATATACATGAGGTGCATGTCTGGTCTATGAAAACCAGGTTAACTTAGGAGGTGGTCAATGTAGGGAAGCGATCAACTGTGGAGGTTCTACTGGGTTTCTCTCTCTATATATATACATATATGTGTGTGTATATATATATATGTATATGTGTATATATATAGAGACCCACATATATATGTCTATATATATGTCTATACATATATATATATAGAGAGAGAGAGAGAGAAAGAAAGAGAGAGACCCACATATATATGTGTATATGTGTATATATACATATATATGTATATGTATACTGGGTTTCTCTCTCTATATATATATGTGTGTGTATATATATATCTGTATACTGGGTCTCTCTCTCTGTATATATATAAAGAGACCCACATATATATATATGTACATGTGTATATATAGAGACCCACATACATATATGTGTATATATATGTAGATACATATTTATACACACATAGTATTTTTTTTTTTTTTTTTTTGAGACAGAGCCTCAAGCTGTCCCCCCTGGGTAGAGTGCCGTGGCAT
>NW_003852405.1:4031954-4052716 GCF_000181295.1 Otolemur garnettii
TTGTTGTTTGGCGGGTCCGGGCTGGGGATTTGAACCCGCCACCTTAGGTGTACATGGCTGGCGCCTTAGCCGGTTGAGCTATAGGCGCCGAGCCCACACATAGTATTTTAACATGAATGAACTAGATTATGTAGATCAAATGGATAACTTACAAAAATGATATTCCAAAGAGAGTTATGCAATAGTTTTTTCAGGATGGTAATACTTAAAAAACCCAAAACAAAAACTACATATTATTTTTGAACACATAAACTTGGTATAAAAAGTGTACAAACATGGATTGGAAGAAAATACACCCAATTCAAGATACCAGTTTCTTCTGGGAGAAGGAGGTAAGGAACGGATGGAGGGATAGGGGCAAAGATGTTTCAACTTTATCAGTAATGTCTGTTCAGTTCTTTAAATTCCTAACAAAATCAATAGAATATTACCACTGCAAATTCTAAGTGGTGGTTGTGGATGTATTTGTTATTGTGTACGTACTTTACAAAGTTTTAATAACAAATAAATATTTAATGATTTTCTTCAAGATTAAGGGCCTTGAAGATTAAGGGCCTGTGGGTACAATAAACCCAAAGAGCAAGAGTCTCTGAATGAATGTTGTGGTCACATTAACATTTGTTTTAACAGTTCCTTCATTTATTCAACACAAAACATAGTTCCTGCCCTTTGGAAGGCGTATTCTGAAAGGGAAAAGAGATAAATAAATGAGCAAATATATAATAAAAATCCAACATTCATAACTGGGCTGATAGTCACAAAGGGGCCAGTGATATCTCTGTTGCTTGGGGGGGCACTCGTGCTGTCCTGATTGCTGAATGTTTTCAGTTTCTTGCCTGTGACAAGTACAATAAAGAAAACTCACTCAGGCTCGGGGGATGGGTAAACGAGGGAGCGAGCGGAGATGTATGTTAGATAAGGTGGTCAGACAGGCCCCTTTGTGATGGTTTTTTTTTTAGCAGAGGCCTGAACAAAAGATGAGAACAAACCCGGGGAAGGTACTGAGAATGGAGATACCAGCCAATGGGCAGGAGTAGGCGGGTTTGTGAGGAACCCCAAGAGGGTGCAGCTGGGGAGGATGGAGTAAATGGGAGCAGTGCCGCAGAGGTCAGAGAGTGTGCAGGGGCCAGATGATATAGCGACCTTCAAACAATAGTTAATAATATTTAGATATCATTTACATCACTGTAGTAATGTAATTTGGATATAATTTGAATGGACGCAAAGTTACAAGAGAATGTTAAGGAAGGCCTGACTGCCTCAGATCATTAAAACTATACACAGATATGACGAATTTTATTACCTACAATATACATATCTTTTCATTTTATAGTGTATGTTATAAATTAAAACATAATTCTATGTGAATTTGATAAATTGGACAAAAGTGGGGAATAAGGAGATAAATTAGGGGACACTGCTGGCGTCTAGCCTGTTAGCAGTGCTGCAGGTGGGGGGATAGATGAACTCGCAGTATATTTGGAAGGTTTTGCTAAAAGGACTTGCTAGTATGTAGCGTCAAGGATATAAAAGAGTTAAGGAGGTTTCTCAGATTTGTTGTCTTGCGTGGCTATATGAATATAAGCCACCATTTACAGATACGGGAAAGACTACAGGCAGAATAAATTTGGGGAGAAGAACTCAAGAGTTCTATAATAAACACGTTAAGTTTAAAATGCCGAGTAGACATCCAAGCGGAGACAGCATGTAGGCAGTTGGCTATATGATCACAGTTGTTATTGATACTGTAAAAAACCTACAACAAAACAAAACCACCACGCTAACCACTTTTCTCAACACCTCACCCACAAGACTACGATTTTGTTAACTAGCCAACAGTTGCTGACTTATTATTCTGGTTTTAAACGGTGAATACAATATGTACTCTGCTCGCGACGATTTCTAACAGCTTATTTCCATTTATATGAACACATTAATGGAAAAGAAAGCAAGAATGGAAACAAACACTGTTGATCGGTTCTCTCATCCCTGAATGAAGACGCTCATCACGTAATGTGTCTTTCCAACATTCCGTACGCTCTGTTTACGGAATCCAATTTTCTAAGGTTATTTCGGATAAAAGTCTTTTTAAATAACAAAATCATAGTATGCCTAGCTCATAGTCCAAACCATAAATGCGATTTTTAAAAAGGTTTTCACCATGATTTTATATCACATGCTACAAATAAAATTAGGAGGGAACAGAACAGTTTAAGAGTAAAACATGACTGCCATAGAGTGCCTGGGTTTACATCCTGTTCCTAGTGTAGTTAGAAAAATTATTTAGGGCTCAGCGCCTGTGGCTCAAAGGAGTAGGGCGCCAGCCCCATATGCCAGAGGTGGCGGGTTCAAACCCAGCCCTGGTCAAAAACCACACACAAAAAAGAAAAATTATATAACCTCATGCCTTCATTACATCACCCGCTGAATAAAGTTAAGATAGGATTGAGGATTACAAGAGCAAGCACAGTCAAAGCATTTAGTAAGTGTGTGGCACCATGTAAATTCTTTGTGTCAGCTGCAAATGTTATTTGTAAAAATATAGTACAAGTTTAATTTAATGAACACGTATTAAGTACTATAACATGTACATGCACCACACTGTGCTCTGGACTAGAAAAAACACTGACCCTGTGATGGCTAGATAGAACCTAACTCTGAGCCAGGTGACTTTCTCACGCTGATGAGAATCCCCCTAACACTTCCTATAAGATTAGTCCTTCTAAACCTTGAAATCAAAATGCATACTGAATGGTCCAGACGTGCACCACCAATCTTGGATTCACATACTGAGCTCATTTCCAAGCTCCCTTCCTCTATGCCACGCACATATCCCCCTCTTCTGTAACTGGTACAGCCGCACGCCCTGGATTCGCTTCTCTCTTGAGAGAGCACATGGATGGTTTACCACATGAATGACCTTAATCCACCCTGACTTACAAAGAAATCCAGAACTTCTGAATGCCACTTCCAAAAAGATTGAGGTCCTCTGTCAGAACCTTCACACGACCTGCAAATCCCAGCTCGCCACATCTGGCAGACAACTTACACATCCCACGCTCGTGTCTCCTGGCACCTATGCGCACACTGCAATATTTTTCTTTAAATACTGAGTTCTTTTTCTAGAATAGTCTTCTAACTTTTAGGCAGGTTTCATATTCCTCACACTTGTCTGATCTTTTGTATCCACATATGAATTCTTCTCTCAAACAAATCACTGTTGAGGAACCATGACAACATTGCTGAAACACAAGATTAGTTTTTAGACCATGCTTAGAAAGTGTTTGAAAGTGTATTTGATTTCTTCATTTTATCATTCCCCCAAAGGAAAAGGAATAATAGGAAAGAAACAAAAAGTGAGAGTTGATGGTGAAAAATCACTGTGCAGATATGACCTCATGATAACGTCAGCTACTGGATCTTTCAACGGGCCTCACTCTCTGGAACAAAAGAACTATTTCTTTGTTTCAGAGCAGGGCTTCTCAACCTGGGGGTCACGACCCCTTTCTAACAATGAAAACACATCCTGCATATCTGACATTTACATTACAATTCATAACAGTGGCAAAATTACAGTTATGAAGTAGCAACGAAAATAATGTTATGGTTGGGGTCATCACAACATGAGGAACTGTATTAAAGGGCTGTGGCACTAGGAGGCATTAGGAAGGTTGAGAACCACTGTATTAGAGGAATTTCAGTTCAATTCTTCACTTAATATTTTAGAAGTCAGCTTCAAAGTAGCCTAAAAAGTGAAAACCACTTCTGGTTTCTTCCTCAGCTTATATCTTTAATTTTCATGGAACAGATACTATGTGAATCTATCTATTCCCAGCAAAACGAGAAGAAATTTACAACTTGCATATCTCAGTATGTTTTTTGGCAATATTATACTTGTGAAACAACTTTTATCACTTTCCCCTTTTATAAGATACTCTAAAATTTAAAGAAGGCATATGAAAAACCAGCCTACCTATTGCTCTAGTGAGCTATTAATGAAACCCAAATAGATTTCAGAACAGTAGCTTTATACAAGGATTACATTTATTTCAGGATGCAACTATTTCCAAAAGAATTGATGCTAAGTGAAAAATGATACTTTGCTTAAAGGTAAATGATACCTTTACAAAGTTCTCACCAGAGGAACAGAAGATAGAAGCAGGCACTCAGGTGAATCCTTCCTACCCCTAATGTTTATGTCCGTGCCACCAATGTCCAGTGTCAAAATTCATAATATTGAAACAAGATGAAGGACATGAGAAAGTCTCTGAAATGAAATCTGTTCTTTTGGCAAAAAGGATATTCATATTTTGAACTGATTAAACTGACAAAAAATGGAGTTCATAGGAAAGCCCCAAACAGCGTGTGAGTGTGTATATGTGTGTGTGTGTATTTATACATTATATATTTTTAATTGGTGGTTTCAGTAGAAAAGTTGGAATATTAGAAAAGGGGCAAAAAGTACAAAAGAGTTAAAACCACTACAGCTAGAAATAAAGCTCAATAGCCAAGAATCATATTAAAAATCAACCTTTACAATAAATAAATAAATCTTTAAAAAATACAGCGCCATTGTCATCTTCAAATATGTCCCTGTATCACGTCAAGTCAGAATAAGTGGTGGGCTATTCTGTCATTATTCTTTTGGGTAAACTGCTAAGGCCCGGTATTAAGAGAAAAATTAAGACTAGAATGTCCAGTATGGATGAGGATCAGATGGATAGCACATTTTTCTAAGATTTGGGGGGGAGTGTAAATTATTAGTTACCTTTCTGGTGGGTAATTTGACAACACTGTTAACAGCCTCAGTGTGCAAACACCGAACAATCTAAATACCTAGAAATGGAAGACTGGCTGAAAAGATATCCATATGGTAGAATGCTATACAACAGTTTATCTCAAAACATAATGCTGGGTCTAAAAAAGCACATTGTGCAGTGATACGTACAGTATTTTTCCATTTATTAAAGTTTTAAAAATGATGCTACATATAAGAGGTGGGTCACAATAGTACATAATTTTCAATTATCTGTTAAATAAGAGAAAAAGAAATATAAAGGAAAAAGATCAGAAGGCATGGCCCAGAGTAAGGGTAAGTCCTGTTTTCGTGAAGCTTTTGTTTTGGCCGTGTGTGGGGATAAGCGTGTGTTCACTGAGTTCCAACATAAAATCTGTTTCTCATTGTGAATCAATTTAAAGCAAGTGTTAAAGCCACAAGTATAGTTTACAAGGTATAATTTACTTATCTCCAGCTTAATGCTCCCTAAAGTTTCTTGACTGCTCTCCCCCAGGTGGCCAAAGCTGGCTTCCTTTTGCCTCCAAAAACCCTCTCCTGTATGAACAAAACAGAGCAAGACCCGAGAGCGGGAGGGACCCCCTAAGGCCTGTGACACCTCTCCCCCTGTGTCTGACACATGGGATGCCTATTCCAATCAGTGGCAATTCCATCCTTCAGCATGGAGCCCTACCCTTTATCTTCCACAAAATATGAGATGAGGTGCTCAACGTCCTGAGAACATATTCACACAATGTGGGAGAGTTGCTAATTCCAATTTAGTACTGAGTACGTGTTATGTTTGTTCTCCATTCTTGCAATACTTCACTCAGGAGAATGGTCTCCAATTCCATTCATGTTGATACAAAAGATATGATTAAATCTATCTTTTTATGGTTGAATATTCCATGGTATATATATATACCATAATTTATGAAACCATTAGCTCTGTCTATAACCTTACATAAGCAAACTGTGTAACCAAATTGTACCCCCTTGATAGTTTGAAATTTAAAAAAAGAAATAATAAATAATACGGGAGATTTGGTATGATGGGAGAAGAATCTGCTCAGAGAAGATTCTCTTGGTGGATGTTCAACATAGTGTTATAAACAATAGAAAAAAGAGCAGCAGTAACACCAAGATGTCAAGAAGGGAAGATAATCAGAGACAATACTGTAATGTAACTCAGAGGATTTTGCCTCTTCCATCTCTCTTTTGAGAAGATCATCAGAAGCTCCCCAAGGACAGTAGCTAAATTTTTCTAGTTGTCTATTAACTTTCAGAGGAAAAACAAACGTTCTACTTATGATAAAAGCTCTCAGGAAATAGAAGACATTCTGCTAATCAAATACAGTCCTGTGTCTGTTAACAGCAGGGTAAGGTTTGGGAAGCATGCTGCTAAGCAGCTTCGTTCTGGGTGAAGGTGGAGTGGACTTACACCACCCGATGGCACAGCCTCCTGCACACCTAGACTGTGGTGTGACCTACAGGTACGGGCTGCAAACCTGCACAGCTTGTTACCATACTGAATCCTGTAGGCAACTGTAACACAGCGCTAGGTATTTGTGTACCTAACATGTCTAAACACAGAGGAGGCTCAGGAAACATGTGGTATCTTAGGAGACCGCGATGGTAGCAGTGGCTCATTATTGACTGAAATGGTGTCATGCGCTACATGATGGAGGCTATTCAACCTATCGATCAATAATGCAACTAAAACCGTGTTATTATTTATTTGTGGTCTAGGAGTATGTTAAATGCTATGTGATATAAAAACGGTATTGATAATCTCTGGTGCATCCTACTCTGCATCAGCGAGTGAGGTGGCTCTCCCGGGTGGCTTTCTTCGCTTACAGAGAAGTGATCCAGTTAGAGTCGGACTACAGTAAACATATGCTAGACTGGAAGGATGGGAAGGATAAGAGTATGTGGAGTGGAGCCCAGACTATGCCAAATGAAAGGAATATCTTCTGCCTGTCCTGGCAAACAGGTGACACGAGGCCGGGGGCTTCTTGTTTGATGACACTCATCCTTAAAATCAGAGGATCAAGATCCCAGCCTAAAATCCATGTTAAAAAACAAAAACAAAAACACAGAGCAAGCCATGAAGAAGGCTGGAGAAGAAGGCCCAGCAGACCCCCAACTGTCCGGACAGACTAGGACATTGAAGGACACGGCTTCCCACACTCTTCAAGGCATGTTCCTCTAAATTAGAGATTTTCAGCCCATGTGCCGTGAGATTTTTAAAGTTTATTAATTAAATTATTTTTGAAAGAAGTTCAACCCACAGTTAAGTATATTCTTAACTCTTTCTTTTGGTTCACATAATGTAAGAGTGCCACAGAAGTTTAACCATAGGTTCAAGTGTGCCACGAGGTAAAAAAGGTCGAAAAACGCTGAAAACACAGCTCTACCCTAAAAGCAGACGAAGTTACCTTCGGGGGGGACTCAGGAGAGAATTTCAAGCAGCCTACCGCAAGGCAGTCATTATTTTGGAGCCTAATGGCTCACTTCTACGAACTCCTGCATTTCTGCAGTCAGTTAAATTTGTTTCCCCTAATCCTTATGCAAAGCTGGAGCTCCAGGCAGATGACCCGGATATATCTTACTCAGCGTATTCCCGTCCCTCCTAAATTAATAAATATAAATATGCATGCATATATGAAATACGTATACAAATATACAAAGGTCATCGGCTTCTATGGCTTTCTGTTCCTCTTCCAAGCTGCCAGATATAAAAAGTCCTTCTACTATTCACCAGGCAGCCAGGCTGTTAGTAAAATGCCGCGAGGTCATCTGCCCCCACCCAGCCTTTCGCTTTCTTCTTTACTGACACTGTTTCACATTAGGCACTTGTGCCCAATATTTTCCAAGTGGCCCTTTGCCATCCTTCAAAATCCTTTGAAGGATTTCACCATCAACTCCTAAGTGCCAGTCTCCCCTCCTCTGTTCGGTCTCCCACCCGCTGGATGCACACGAACGACTTTGTATTAATTTTGCAGAGGACTCTTCCTTACTTCCCTCGGCAGCAGCAACCACGTATCATTCATTGATTTCCTCACCACCACTAGGGTTGCACCTGCTGAATGATCTGTTTACCTCACGTGCACACAAGAGTCTGCAATAATATTTGGGAAGCGTTAGTGCCAGAAAGACAAAAACACCCGTCCACAGAGGGACCCCTGGGAACCCTGAATGACATTAAGAAAGCTTTGAGTTTTGTTAGCCCCTCCTGAATCCTTCCCCCTCCTTCCCGGGGCCTCCCCCATAAACTGGGCGTGCTGTGCCAAGGCAGCTTCAACCCAAACTCAGTATAGTCCTGTCCCAGTCAGATGGCCAACCTTCAGTCCCCTGGACATGCTATGGGGTCCTGATGGGAGGTGGTGGGCAGTAAGGTTTAACGCAGCCGAATTTAAAGAGTAGGTAAAATACGTTAGACTTGATGCCATAGATCAGGGGTCCTCAAACTTTTTAAACAGGGGGCCAGTTCCCTGTCCCTCAGACTGTTGGAGGGCCGGACTGCGGGCCCCGGGACGAGTCAGCTGCTAAGCAGGACAGGCAGCGGCGGCAAAAACAGCCGGTGGGCCGGATACATGTCCTAGGTGGGCCACATGTGGCCCACAGGCCATAGTTTGATGACGCCTGCCATAGATAAAAAGGAAATAGTGTAGGCTCCCCAAGAAACATGTAAGAGAGTGATATCAGTCAGAAAGACTGGCTTTCTTGGAACTTAATCCCTTGCAAACAGGACTTAAACTTTTCTGAGAAATAAAAGTCTAAATAATGAATGAATAATAAAGAAGGATTAGTAAGAAAAGAACTGAAGGTTCTTCCAAAAGCTGAAGGTTTTTAAAAATTCCCTTCTGGCATAACTAAGGGATAAACCAGTTCAAATGAAAGATGTCACTGTTACTAAAACGTCATTTATTGAATGATGTTTCATGTGAATAGAGCGTATTTTTAAGATTATGTGGCTATTATATAAGTCAACGTCATTTTCAGGGTCTGGAAAATTGATATTAATTTCATGTCATTGAAAATGTAACTGAGTTTATTAAATTAATTTCTCAAAAACCACCTGATAGCCACCAGATGGCAACCTGATTTGATGTCAAATCAGAAATTTAAGTTATGGATAGCCCTGAGACTACGCATTACCCCTCATTCATTTCCTGGGGTTCTTTTGAAATCATGAACAAGAACGCTTTTGACTACTTTTGTAAATTCTGTTTGAACATAATGAAACATTCTCTCCCCACCATGCTTAACAATAATTAAAGTTCTGTTCTTAATGGGAGCATATCTGGAAATAGCACAATACAGAATGATTATTAGTGGACCTTCTAATGGACCTGAATAAATGCCTATTGAGAGCACAGGCACACATTAGTAAATTTCCTAAAGAAAATCCATTTTCATTTCAAATTCTGACATTTTATTGAGAAAAATTACACCCTTTCTTTTAATTATTTCAGTAAACATAATGAAGGTATTACTAACTATACCTCAGAGTACTTTATTTTCTCCAATTTTTTAGTAATATGAGCCTCCTTGTAATTAAAGGCATGCTGTATTAATGATGCTGAAAGTCTCCCAGGGAAACATTTAATGTCCACCTCATAATATTATGCCAAAATTACATGCACAGAAGACTTTTTAATAATCTTTGTTTTCTAATTTAGTTTTGATTGGCTCTGAAATCCACAGCGGCACTCAAGGGCTTCCATTTCTCCAGTCATCAGCACTTCTGTGCCATAAATTGTACAAACACACATGACTTCTTCCGTCTGCAGGCCTCTTTTCAAAGCTTCTGTTTAGCTTATCCCGAAAATGAGCTGCAGGCTAAAGATAATTGCAGATAATTTTGCCATTTTTAAGCCACTGGGGTGTTCTGCGGGGATATGACAGCTGATTTGTCTAAACACAAAGCACAAGTCAGAGCTCTGCCTTGTCCCTTCAGCTTTACGCGCAGGTTCAGATCATCCTATCTGCTCTTTATGCAAATTGATACAAATTGTAGCTTCTAGATGATCTGTGTTGCCTGACAAATCCAAGCTACCTGAGGCTTTTCATGGGGCTGACTGGATAGAATCTATACCCATGTGTTATTCCAGCCAACCACCACCACAAAAAACAAAACCAAAAACCATGGTTAACCCTCCTGGACCCCTCAGGTTCTTAAGAACAGCAACCATCTTTTTCAGACACCATCACCTTTCAAAGAGCATAGGCAATTAAAAAGAAAATGTGGGGTTTTCAGTATACACAATTCATACATACATATGCATGTTGATAGGAAAACCAGTGTTTATAAATACCGATACAATTAACGGAGAACAAATTAACATTACTTCACATTGACGATTTTACGTCAGTGAGGTTAATCAGCAGAAATCTATTGTTAAATGGAATCGTTACGCTCCTTTCTTCCCTCAGATTTCATTCTATATGGAAGTAAATGCGACATTCGCGGATAGTCACTGGCACGGAATGAAGCGGATACAAAAGGCGGTGAGGTGGACTCTTCATGCAATGCCAACAAACTTCAACTCTGTATTAAAGAAATAGCCTATGGAAATTACAGGGCATTTCTCTCACCAAAATGTCCCCTCGGTGCTCAGAATTTCTATAGTCACAGCTAATCAGGGTGTCACTAGCCGAGCAACGGATTATTGAAAGCATTTTGCAGAAAACATTTACATATAGGGGCTAAGTGGCGCCTGCGCTTATGTGGCAGCTACCCTGATGTAATAGGCCGTAACGACTCTGAGGGAGCAGGTGTGGCCGTGAGTGTCTAGGGGCCGAGAACCCGTAAGTCATAACACAAAGGACTTTATGGATCCCCATTAGACCCTGGGCTAAGGAGCACCAAACAGGTCTGACATGACAGCACCCTGAGATAGTTTTATAGCCTTGTGTCAGGAACCCTAAGGCTGAAGAGTTTTATGGAAAAACCCAAAAGTGCAGAGAGGAAGTGTTGCTATATCAGGCCATTATCATTGACTTGGCATATAATATGCATAGAAATAGTCCCAGAGTGTGTATTTCAAGGATAGATTATTAAATCTGTTGTACCCGTCACACACACATGAAAGAATACAAATTAAGCATTGATAAGTAACATCTCACAAAACTTACAGGCCCCCTTGAAAAGCCATTCTCCTGCAAGACAGAGGAGGCAGCAAGGTTAAACGCACCAAGGTTTCTGCAGGTCTGCACGACACTAAGATGCAGTCTTTTAAAAGACCGCCTTGGGGAGTTTCATGTGAACTTGTAACGCATAGATGTCTCGAGAAAGATGAGGGATCCCATTTTAGTTCTTGTTTCCCATTTGGTCTTTAACATCATTCAGCCACTCTGCTAGGAATGGACTTGTTTAAGAACCTTAGACCATATCCTTTGGAAGGGCAGTCATGGGAAGTTCTGTGATGTGCCCTTTCTGCTTGTGATGAGAGAAAGGGACATGCTGAAGACGCCAAGCAAACCCTTCCAAATGATGGACAGGAGTAAAGCCGTAGAAGCCTTCTCTGACCAGAGGTTGAGATCAAGGGAGCTGTCCAGACACACCACGACCTCAACACATCACACAGGGACTACACAGGGGAAGAGGCTCCCTGAGAGAGGATGCTTGCTGTTTTACTTAGCTCTCTAAATTATTAAACAATTCCAGAAGAGGCATATTGTTGCACGTGTCATATAAAATAATCTATAGAACTAGAATGCTCTCAACATGAAAGTTGCCTCGGGACTCTGCTGTAAGGAGTGGAAGACTGCACAGCCTGTCACCCAAACAGCAATTTCAGCCCAGATTTGCAATGAGATCTTAAATTTGACCTTTTCTAAGAAACTATTAAAAACCTTCTACAAAGCCAACAAATGTCTCTTCTCCTTTAAAGATTTCTCATAGTTTTGCTAATATTTTTGAATAAACACCTTCTCTGGAAGTCTCTGGTTTCTAAAACACAACATCTTTGCAAAGCACATACCTGTTTCCCAGAGAGACGGGTCCTCTTGTTGAAATATTTAGTCTTTCAGGGCACTTTAGTCATAGTGACACCTAATAGCCAAGCTCTTTTTCTCACTCTCCACAAAATCAGGTTTAGACTATAATTCAAACCAGTCCCCAAAGGCACTTCTGAAAAATGGCAAGCCCTTAGCTTTTAGGTGAAAACACTCTTTATTGCTCAAAATTGTTTCCTATTACAAAACTCTAAGTGCTAGGTCTAAGATGATCTTATGCTAATTTAACTCACTTGGGACTGTGAACAGATGCTCCTTTGATTAATAGTTTCACTATCCTGAAAATGCCAGGCCAGGTTCAAGTTAATAAAATCAGGTAAGAATACCATTAATATCTGCTATACAATTATATCTGTTACATGAATAAAAATGGGATCACAGTTCTTGTATCAAATAAAGACTACACATAACTGAAAAGAAAACAGAAACCAAATAAACCCACTGTTCAAATTCCTTAGCACATTAATTTATACCATTGTAATCACCAATTGCTTCACTAATACTTTCTAAGTACATGGTCAGCTATGCCCTTCGTGAAAATTCATAATGTCACTCCAACGTTGCCTTTTCACATAGTATTTAACTTTCTACCTGAAAAAAAATTTACATACACCCCCAAGAACACTGAATTTTGTAAGTCTCCTTATCCAAGGGGTAGTATCTGAATTTGTATGCCCCAGCTCATTACTTTTTAATAAATATATTTCCAGCCCTCCAGTGGTCATCTTTACCTCCAGAAAACCACAACCCTTGAAAATAAAGGAGTTGGCAAATAAGACTTTTCCTCAAAAGCTCCTCACGAGGGTTTTAGTCCCTGTCTCCTCTGCTTTTCTTCTCAGTGGTCTCCTAGTTAGAACTTCCAAATCCCATCAGCTTCCTGATGAAGAAAACCATGAAATCGAATCTAGCCTTGAACTACAGAATTTGGGACCAGCCTTACACACGTGTGTGAGGAAATCCATGTGTTTTTAGTTGGTTTGCCACCGGATTTTATCCTTAACATAACAGAAATGCCCTAATCATATTCCCAGCCTCCAATCAAATGTAACCTTCCACTGGACTTTTTCCTTTATAACACATATATTACACCTGCCTCAGTGGAAATTTTAGGTTGCAGGGAAGCAGAAAGTGAGCTCCCGTGCCTCAATCAAGAGGGCAAACTTGAACTCCAGGTCGTGGGAGCCTCCACTGAGAACGAAGCCAGCCAGTGAACACAAACCTGCCAGCTGCAGATTCAGCTCATTGCATCAATTAAGCCTTTTTACTCACCGCATCTGTACGCCTATGCAACTAGACCCGATGTCTTACATGATATATTCTACTCAAAAAGTTGCCTCACCATTGCACAGAATGTCTCAGGGGGGTCTCCACAGGTAATATCCGGAGGATCCAGCTTCACTTTCAGGTACTTGGTCATGTCCGTGGATTCCGGCTGACAGGCCATGTAATCCCAAACTTTCCCTTCTTCCGTGTAAATCTGAGTCTTACACACATCGTAATGTCCCCACACCAAAGGGTAGGGCTGCATCACCGAGGACACTGTAACCCAAAGGGCGTGAATCGAGAGGAATCTGGACAAATACATCTCTAAATCCTTTATAATCTTCGAGGAAACTCAAGCAGTTTGCTTTATGGTCTGTGTCTATTTTAGAAATACATATATAGAGATATATATGGTGTCTCTATGTAGGTAGGTCTGTATGTTAAAAACAAAACAGAGGATGGGCTTTCAAAGCTGATTCTGAAACCAAATGGGAAGGGTGAGGAGACTGTGCATTTATTGAGGACTTTGGTGGAAGCCTAACATGCTGGGGTGTTAGGCCGTAACAGCGACTTGCAGATTTTTCTTTGTCCTAAAACATAGCTATGAAATAAACTCGGGTCTAGTTTGGTTTTTGTAAAAGATGTCCAGTCGCAGACAGTCACTGAGCAAAGTGATGGCTGTCCCGTAGTGCAGCCAGTAACCCTGAGTGGTCCTCGCAGGGCACAGTTCGTGGGGGGTGCTCAGGGGCACAGAGACATCAGCATCTGACGCAGAAGGACGGGAGTCCGTAGGCCGGTATCTGTTTCCCATCAATCATGCTTCTCTTCTGGCACCAACACCCTTTTAGAAACAATAAGAGTAAGAGTTATTGTCCCAGAATCAATGCATTACCAAACGTATGACATGTTGACATTTTGAAGGTTTGATGCAACGTAAAGCAAATTGGTGTAATATGGATCACCTTTCCTCAGCTGCTTGGCTAGAATGAGCAAACTAGAGAAATCATTTATGTGGGGGAGAATCTCCCATACAGAGTTTAACTCTTCCAGAACAAAGATAGATGTGTGTGTGCCAGGTGAGTTTCAGATTTACACTTCAAAAATGGTATTTCCATCTTGGCAAAACTGAGAGCAAGTAGCTGGATTTAAACATTTCTCACACATTGCAGTGCTAGAAAATCCTCCAGGGGCACAATGAGGGACATGGACGCTTTTATAACCATGACAAGGGAATGCCAACCACTTGTAGGCCCTTTTGTCTCTTGGCAATGAGACCCTAAAAAATCTCCAAATTCCTCGTATGTCTCTTAGATTTGTTAGCTCCAGTGAAAGCCAGCGTTGTTTGTAGGAGTCCCTCCCTGTGGCTTAGCAGAATTGGGAGAATTTTGTTTAGCTGCATTTAGTGAACAAAATAACTTGGGTCACTGAAAAAAAAAATTCAAAAATAAAAGCAAAGGAGCAAATTTTCCTTTCATACGAATTTTCTATTTGCTAACATCTTTTTATAGCCATTACATCTGCATTTGTCGTTAACTTTCTGTTACAGAAGAGAATTTGTCCCAAAGGCGAAGATTAGATGCAGCTTTAAAACTAAAAACTGGAGTAAAACGCACAATTGAAAATGCACATATAAAAATAGCTGAGGGTGAGTTAACAGGCCATGAAGCAGAATAACATGGCACTAACTCTAAGAGAAAATAAAAAATATTGTTTAGAAGTACTTTTGATTAACAGATAAGGCAGCCTACATAACTATGGGTACAAGTCACTGGTGAGTTTCACTGAGCAACTTTTCTCTTTAGAGACCACTCTCCAAATCTAAGCAAACTAAACAGAAACTAGGTGTTTTTTTTAAAAAGCATTTGTTGAATTAGTTCATTCATATTCATAGTCCTCCCATGAACTATTTTGTAAACAACTCAAAAGGGACCAAAAAAAGCCTACGGGTTTGGAAAATCCCATTCCAGACCCTTCAATTCACACTAAACTGTTGAAATATGGACGTTCACTATCTTCAAACCATCTTATGAAGGGAATTCATTATCTTTAAATAATATACCATCTTAAAATGAACTAAGCCACGGAGACTACGAAATGCCAACAGATGGTTGAATTGTGTTTCCATAGCAAAGTAATTTATAATAATTGCTTTATGGATGCAAGTGCAATTTTCATTATATTCAATTCATAAAATGTTATCATACAGCTGCAACTGGTGATATTTCCTATTAGGGAAAGTGTTGAATATTGGAGTTCCTATGAAGCAATAATTAGCAGTCTGTCTAAACATGTACAAACTGCAGATTTGAATCTGCCTTTTCCTTGCAACCTAAAGTCTCCACTACGTTAAGCACAATTTGAAATCTTAAACCAGAAAGAAAAAAAAATCCCAGAGAAACACGTGCTGTGTTACTACAGCCCTGCGCTTTTTTTTCAGACTTGTCAGTAATTTTAAGTTGATGTTTTCAGAAACATCCAACGATTTGACAAGTAACAATCTGAACAGGTGTTACAATGACACACATCTCCATTTCCTAGATGCAGTTTCAAATGTGTTTCTCACTTTATCATAAGAGGAAATGAACACTTGCCAGGATGCGGGAGGAAGTGGGCACCACAACTTGCAGTGTAAATTCCACTAAATCATAAAATATTAACTTCAGTGTTTAGTTTCAAGTGCAAAGCAGGTTATTTATCCAGAACAATAGAATCTTGAAGACCTGGAAAGGACTGCTTTGAGTTTGAATTGAGTGAGCATTATGTGTTCATTTTTAATATTACTTTAAAAGGATCAGTACATATCTGAATGCTTCCCGAGATTAGTTTTCGCTTTTTTTTTTTTTTTTTTAACCAGTAAATGATCTTCCCCTTACCTGTTTATTCCTAAGTAACCTGGCCTCACTCACATTTTTGCCCTACAGTGATCACAAAATACACGGTGACAATACAGGGTGCCCATAAAGTTCGCATGCAGTTGAAAATGGCACACTAATTTTAAATTGCACACGAACTTTTTGGACACCCTATGTATTTGCACTTGAAAAAATTGGATGGTAAAGGAATGTGTGTGAATCCGTTACCAACTCCTGACACAACAGCAACCCCATTATAACGAATTCTCATGGAAGTATACCAGAATGATAATGATGGTCATTACACAGAATTATGGACCACACCATTGATCGAATTTAGAGAACTGACAAGGAAAAATGCAGAGGGCTGCAAGATATTTGAATACAAGGCAGTTGCAGGACTGTGCAACAGACATTCTTGACAAGAAGCAGCCAATTATAGCTTAAATTTCTGGCACATAACCAGTTGTGATTAATAGTTTTCCATTACATTACAGACATATTATTAATGTATTAAAAATGTCAAGCTTTGGCAAGCACTAATATGGCATGGCTCAGTTAGGCTGCAGAATTTACATTTAATGAGCTCCCATTGACACAGAAAAAGATATTGACCATGGCATGTTACAGATCAGGAGCAGGGGGGCACTAAGTTGCTCTTTAATATAATCATTTGATTTTATTCTCATTTTTATGTTTGTACCATCACATAAAGGGGTGTCCTTCATTTCAGGGTCTCCTTCCTCCCCAGTGCCACATACACTTCAAAGAAAAATCCTCTAAACTTCAAATTAGTAAGAAATTAAACCTATGAACTTCCATGACACACAATGGAAAAGAAGCCTCTGCCCAAACCAGGAATTTGCTATTAAAGCATAATGGTAGGGTTTTCAAACAAAATAAAACGATGAAAAAAGAGAATATGATTTACACCTTAACCTCCATTACCTAATATGGCCCTGGTTCCCATCTGGCTAAGCTTTCAACCAGGTTAAAATTATCAATAGCTTCTTAAAAGCTAGGTCACCACAGCAAATAGCTAGGCAAACCCATTATGAGAAGGACATTCAATGATATATGTGGGGAGTTAATATACTAAACGTGTATCCCCTCCAGCCCATAAGTGAACTAATTGCCAAGTACTGTGGCCTTTGAATTTGCCTTAGGGGTCTGTCTTTGTCACCTAAATAAGAACAGCTGCAGATGAGCTCTGGGCAGCCCCCATTCTAGTTCTTTGCAAACCTTGGAAACTCCCTGTAATCGAATAATGCCGTCACCTGTGCCTGGAACTTAAGTATTGAGACTGTCTCCTGGACAAAAATACCTGTTAATATGCTGCAAAGACTTCACAGCCCTCTGGTAAATAAATTTGTGGAGCCAATGAAAAAAGATAAAATTATGTCACGGCCCTCAAGTTGACAGGTATTATTGATCGGGACTAAAATGGACTATAAAATGGCTTTGCAGACATAGAACGCATACATTGTCCAGGATTCTGTAGCTAATTCTCTTCACCACTTTGGATTAACTTTGCAGAAGGCATTTCACAGGCCCTTTCTCTCCTCTGGAAAGGAAAAAACAAAAAAAGCCTTCCAAAATATTACATGGAAGGAATAATAATTAAAATGATAGACAACGATATTCCAAAAACAATTGCCAATTTCATCAACTGAAAGGAAAATACTGCCAGTAAATCTCCTAATCTAACTGGCTCCTTTGAACATTCATTTTGTTATATAATCTCACTAGGAGGTGGGAGTGGTGGGAGTGGGCCCTTTGTTTCATAAATATTTCCCTCTTCAAGGGGTACCTGAAATAGATAGCTATTGACTCATTCCTACTAGACATGAATGATTTTATAAATATGCATGTTTCTGAGTGGGAAATAACAAAAGGAAAATTGACTCTCATCATATACCATTGAGTAAAATATATAAAGAGACAAATCCATACATATTTCTCAACCTATCAAAATCAGCAGCTTCTAACATAGTCAGAATGAAATTCATTACCTAAGATGTTTTATCATGTATTCAATCCTTTTTTGGACTTATTTGTTGTGAAGGAAGCATTTTCTAGTCACCTTAATGAGAAACATATGCTTCTATCCTTTTGTTAACTGGCTCTGGAAATAGAAGAGATTTAACACACACTGCAATATCATTGGCGTACCTTACTCACACTTGATTGGAAATTATGAGCCATGGTCTATCATGAGATTTTTAACAAAACCAAGTAACACACCTTACTATTTGAAATATCTCTATTTTCACCCAGAGAAGACTGATTGGAGACACTAGAGGACACATATTTTATAGAATGTCTGGGGCTGGAATAAAACATACAATTATTTCAACATCAGGTAAGCCTGAAAAAACTCTGGTGTTTAATTGTCATGTAAGTAACAAATATTTCATGCTCAGACAGGGAAGTTCAGAAATCCAAGGTCTCAAATATACAAACGAGAAACCTACACCCACCTAAAGTTTTGACACAAAATTTTGGATTCTGAAAATAAAATTATTTTTAAAGGTAGGCTAAACCTCTTACTAACCTAAGACCTGACTGACTAATATGCCCCCTTCTATTAAACAACATAATTCATACACACATGTTTTTTCAATGATAATATATAACTGATTTTCTCAGGTGAATACAACGGTATTTATTTGTAAGAGCCTCAGTGCTTCTGTAACTCTAAAACTCTCTCCAAATTTTTATAACACTTACTAAGCCTATCAACTAAATGTGTAAAGGCTTAACTTTTTAAACATATTCCCTGATGTTTTTCAGAATAGAGGCAAGGACAGGTATTTGCACCAACTGGAGATATACAAAGGAAACTGCAAAATACATTAGCCTCTTCTGAAAAAAGCTAACCTGAATCATTCTAGCACACATGCCCAATGACAGCTGACAAAACAAAAAACTTAATAGGAAAACAGCCTTATGTCTAAATAAACTGCTTCCTGACAAAATTTTTAAGATTGTTCCTCTTAAGTTTCACGATAAGAAGTATCATTAAATTAATAGCCCAATATATAGAATCCTGAATTCCCTCATGTTGGTCTTTAGTGGCAAAATATATCTCCTTTCACAGCATCCAGAAAATAAAAGTAAAGATTTCCCTTTCGTATGTCAGCTAGAACAAGGTAATGTGTGAAATACTTGATGCATTTTTTACTGGGCATGCTGATCCACATGCAGAGATCCCAATTTTATCTTAATGAAAAACTGAAAGTTGCTTATCTTCAAAAAGAATCTTGGACAGTTATTGTGCTGCTTTTTCGTTGCCAAAGAGAAAGGGAGGCGGGCAAGGCATTCAAAGTGACACAGTTCAAAATACTTAAGGAAATGTGGGGCTGCTAATTCTCTCCCAGGTTCAAGACGCTCCTCAATTGCCAAACTTCCCCCCCACAGGGGAATTTTTGAAAAACTTTCCAACAAGCATAACCACTAACCATATTTGAATAAATGATTTTTTTTTAGGAAATCTTTCTGGGGTTTTTTTTTTTCCTTTCTATAAGAGAAAAAAACTTTTAGTATTTTCAGTCATAAAACAGGGTCTTATTTCTAGAGAAAATCTACTGCCAGATTCACCATATGTTTAGTGGAATTCTGAATCTTACTCAGAATTTTCCATTCCAAAGATCGACAATTTGTTATGATAAGGAGTGGCTCTATTATTTCCTGTGTGAAGAGGAGAATGGAAGAGGAAGGGGGAGACCCCCTACTCACTGGAAATCTGTACCCGATGCAATGATAGGAACCCAACCTGCGACTCTTCCAAATAAAGTTGCTTTAAAATCCCCGCTAGGAATTTTTCTTCCTTGCCCTGTAAGATGACAACCTACTCTTAAGTGGATTTCTGGAAAAAAAAAAAAAAATGGTCCCCGGTGAGGTTACTAAAATAAACAGCAGAGGGCGCAGTTTCTTTTTATATCTAAGTTTTCCCTTGTATGAATCACTTAATTGGTTATTTTAGGCCCAATAATATTCAGTATTATTTGTATCATATATAGATATCCATAGACCCATACAGGAGAGCAATTTAATGCCTCTAGCCGAATCCATTAACCTATTAATGTCATGCCAGTAAAGAATCTGAGGAAATACACCAAACAGCATTCCTACACCAAGTCCTACCCTCTTGCAATTTTCCTTTCTCCCCAGCTGCCCAGCACGGGATAGCAACGCTTTAATCTCACACCAATAAAGGGGATTAAAAGAAGGGGACTACAAAGCTCTCGGTGTGGCAACTAGCTCTACAGGGCCGGCAACGGGGCTAGTGTCCCCCTGTTTCCCCTAAAGCAAAGGGACTTGGCAGAAGGAAATAAAACGATAGGCGTCCTGAGCGGTGTGTGTGGTCAGGTGGGAGCGAGGGGAGCGCGGCGCGCCCGCCGGCGGGGTTGGGACTCGCAGCCCGCTCGGGGCGCACCCTCGCCGGACTCGCGTGGGGGGAGAGTGTACGGTGTGTGTGCGCGCACCGGCTCCGCGCGCTGCCTCCTCAGGGTGCTTTCCAAAGTTCCTCGCCACCCGGAGCCTTCCCTCCCGCCTGTGGATTGCACCGGGGGGTCCCGGAGAGAGGGAGGACGCCCGGGGGAGAGGGGCAAAGAACAGGGGCGCGGGGCTCTGGAGGAGAGGGAAGCCGGCTGCACTTACCCGGTGGCCGGTTGGCCCGGGCGCGGGGCCGCAGCCGAGCCGACGGCGCGGGGCGGCGGCCCTGCACAGCCTGGTCCGCCTCGGGCGGCGGCCGCAGCAGCGGAGCCCGCGGGCGGCGCACCGGCTGGCGGCGGCGGCTCCAGCGGAGCCTCCTCCCGGGCGCGGGCGGAGCGGGAGGGGTGGGGGTG
>NW_003852405.1:4052818-4130585 GCF_000181295.1 Otolemur garnettii
CCCTGCGGACCCAGAACCCCGCGCCCCACGCCACTCCCCGCCGCTTAATTACCTTCGCCTCGGCCCCCGGGGGAGCCTCGCGCACGTCGCCCCCTCTCCGAGCCGGCACCGAGAGGGGAATTCCTTCCCGTTGACGTCCTCTTCCGAAATGCAAAAGATCAGTGACTTTGACAGGTAGACGAGGGGGAGGGAGTAGGGGTGGGCGGAGAGGAAGAGAGGATGAGAAAGGTGCCTCTCCCTCCAAAAATATAGTGATGTTAATAATGAAATCGCAGCCTTCAGAGGTCTGGCCAGCCCAGTCCCCTACTAGCTCGCTGTCCTCCGCGCCTCCCCGCGCCACTGCTCTGCCACTTCTCTCGCCTTAAACTTTTACTGAGGGATTGTTTTCTTTTTTTCTATTTCTATTTTTTCTTTTTCTTTCTTTCTCTCTCTCTTTTTTTCTTTTTCCTTTTTCTGTTTCTTTCTTTCTTTCCTTTTTTTTCTTTTTTTAAGCCTCAGGACGATTTTTCTGATTCCCGGGGATCAGAACCAGCGGCCCGGCGGTTCTATCCCGCTTGGCACCGCTTTCATTTTATTTCAGCTGAAGACGTTGAGCTTAGTCAGAAGGGGCATAAATCAGGACAATTAGCATTGGCGCCAAGAAGCTCCTCCAGTACCAGTCTCGCCCGGGCTTCCTCCGCGCATTCCTCCACTCAAGTCAGAAATGTCACAGCACATAGCGTTGAGGGCTGCGAGCCGCGACGCACCCCAAGTCCGTTTGATGAAATATACATGGCCCACGGTGCTTCTGGATTGCGGTTCCCGGGCTCCCCGCCCCCGCCCGCAGCGCCCGGCCCGGACCCTGCTCCGAGTGGGCAGCGAGCTCTCGGCCAACTTAGGGCGAGTGCGGATTCAAGAGTGAGCGCGAGGGCCTGCTAAGGGCAAGCGAATCAGCAAGCCCGCGGAAGCCGCAGCCCTCGGAGGGGTGGCAGGGACGATTCACTTAAAAGCAGATCTTCTGCAACTGCCAGCAAGTGGGAGGATCGCAAACCTTACACTACCTCCAGACCTGGGCGCTCCGAGCGGTCCTAACTCCGTCCCGCTCCCTCTCGCTGCCGCCGCAGCTGCTGCTCTGGCCGCCGCTGCTCGCTGTGCAGACCTCGGGGCGCAGAGGCTTCAAGCCCACCCTCCTCCCTGCCCCCCACTCCCGTTCGCCCACAGAAGCGCGGTTTCTAGTAACGCCCCCCGTACCTCCCACTTCTGCCCCCTCCCCTCTCGGAGCTGTCCACCCCTCAAAGCTTCCCAAACACACCCCTCGCCCCTAGAAGTGATCACTGCGGTATTTTTCAGCCAGCAATTAGTTTGCCCGGGGCAATACTCCTCTTTTAGAAATCCATTCACCTTTAGAAAGTGGAGGTTTCCCCAAGAGAAAGAAAAACGCCCTGGGGTCCCAGCAACGCGGCTCTTACTCTCTTGGGATCACTCTTAGCTACACGCCAACGTCTAATAAAAACTAATCCGGACTTGCGTAAGGTAGGTAGCGACTTTCACCAGACACAGAACGGTCTGTTCTCAGAATTAGGCAAACAATCTCAAAAGCAAACAGGAAGCCGCGTGTTCTTGTTTTCTGATATAGAAAAGGAAGTAGGGAAAAGTGGGGCAGATGAGGGCGAGGAATCCCTGCACACGACCCCCTCCCCGCCCCCGCTCCCGAGATTTGACAAGAAATGTATCTCTGAGGTCCAGAACTTGGGGATAAGCAGGCGTGCTCGCTGGTCCCCACTTTAGTGCCTGCTTAGATTTGGGGCAAGCTAAGGTTCAGGCGTCTGTGGGAGGAGAGAAGCCTGACTCAAATTTGGTCAACGCAAAGCAGAGGGTAAGAAGTGGGCAGTCGGGACACCTGAGCGCTCTGTGCCCCCTGGTGAAGGCGGGTAGGGGGAGGTTGGGTCATTTCTCTGTAAATACTGGAGTGGTGCTGACTGAAGGGTCATGGGGAGAAGGGTGTGTCGCCTTGAGCTCCCCTGGGTCCTGAGGGAAGGTGGCACCCCGGGCTTCCCCTTCAACACCTGAGACCCAACAGAGTCCTCCCTCTCTGGTTCCCTCAGGGCAGCGATTTAGGAGTTCAAAGCTTCCCTCCTTTCCACCTTTGTCCTTCAGCGCTGACATTGTAGAAAGAAGTCACCTACTGGGGGAAACTCCTAGGAGGGATTTATTTTATTTATTTTTTTTTTGCCTGGACCAGGTTTGAACCCACCGCCTCCAGTATAGCTGGGGCTGGTGCCAACTCCTTTGAGCCACAGGCGCCGCCCCCTAGGAGGGATTCTTAAACAGTGGCCATTCCTGGCTCTTCCCTCTCCTGGCCTTACTCCTCCAGATTTGAAATAAGCACCCATTCCCCACCTATGCCCAGTTCCCACCTGCACCCAGTCCCCACCCTATGCCCAGCCCCTACCCTATGCCCAGTCACCACCCTGCACCCAGTCCCCACCTATGCCAGTCCCTACCCTATGCCCAGTCCCCACCTATGCCCAGTCTCCACCTATGACCAGCCCCCCTGCACCTAGTCCCCACCTATGCCCAGCCCCCCTGCACCCAGTCCTCACCCTATGCCCAGTCCCTACCTTCTGCCCAGCCCTCACCCTATGCCCAGTCACCACCCTGCACCCAGTCCCCACCTATGCCCAGTTCCCACCTGCACCCAGTCCCCACCCTATGCCCAGTCCCTACCCTATGCCCAGTCCCCACCTATGCCCAGTCTCCACCCTGCACCAAGTCCCCACCCTATGCCCAGTCTCCACCTATGCCCAGCCCCCCTGCACCCAGTCCCCACCTATGCCCAGTCCCCCCTGCACCCAGTCCCCACCCTATGCCCAGTCCCCACCTGTACTCACTTCCCCCTGCACCCAGTCCCCACCTGCACCCAGTTCCCACTATGCCCAGTCCCCCATGCACCCAGTCCCCACCTGTACTCAGTTCCCACCTATGCCCACTCCCACCTGCACCCAGTCCCCACCCTATGCCCAGTCCCCACCTGCACCCACTCCCCCTGCACCCACTCCCCACCTGCACCCAGTTCCCACCTATGCCCACTCCCACCTGCACCCAGTCCACACCTGCACCCAGTTCCCACCTATGCCCAGTCCCCACCTGCACCCAGTCCCCCCTGCACCCAGTTCCCACCTATGCCCAGTCCCCCCTGCACCCAGTCCGCGCCCTATGCCCAGTCCCCACCTGCACCCACTCCCACCTGCACCCACTCCCACCTGCACCCAGTCCCCACCTGCACCCAGTTCCCACCTATGCCCAGTCCCCACCTGCACCCAGTTCCCACCTATGCCCAGTCCCCACCTGCACCCATCCCAACCTAGGCAGATGTTGTCATGTCTTAACCCTCCCCCCAGGTGCTCAGAGCCCAGTGCCCTCTATGGGAGCCTTTGGCAGTGGGACCTGAGAAACAGTACCCCTGGTGGGCTTCTCGCTTCTTGGCCCCCTGGCCTGGACTCTGAAATACAAATAGCTCTCAGCCTTTCCTCACCCTCCTGCCCTGGTCTCTCAAGCTGAGAAAGCCCTTTCTGAGCTTTCATTCTCAGCTTTCTCTGAGCGTTTGGGGGAGAAATCTATGCAGAGATTAAGAAATTAGGAAATTCCTGTCTGGAATATACCATGTGATGTTGGCTCCCAGTCTGGGTAATGCTTCATCTGTCAAAATCTTGGAACTAATATCCCTGGCTCTCCTCCTGGATCTTCCTTCATTCCCAGGCGTCATTTAACTCTGAGGCAGTGGTCCCAAACAAGTTTGCTGTGCAAAAGGGGACCCTCTTCAGTCCGGTGACATCTCCCACCGCAGGAGTGGCAGAGTCTTCCAGCAGTGAGTTTTTCTTTCAAACATGTGCTCTGACCTTTCACAGGCTCAGTGCATCACTAACTAAACATGTGGATCTAAGCTCTAAGGGGTAAATCAGAATCAGCAGAGACTTTGCAACATTAAAACTTCTTCCAGTCCAGATTTTGTTCCCTCCTGTAGTGAGGATAGGATGGAAAGGGCTTTTTCTCCAAAACAGCACTTTACACGGATCTGATATACTTCCTCAAATTAACATACGTGTATTAAACCAGCTTTTCTCACCATGCATTTGGGTATTTGTTTATGTAATATACACCAAACAGAAATTTACTTTGGATATGTTACGGACACCAGGAAAAATAATATAGGGCGTACTTACTTTTCCTTATCATTAGCTTCTCTGAGTGGAGAAGTTAAATATATATTTAACTTTCTTTGGAAGGAATGGTTTTTCCTTTTTTATGTAACCTTTCAACTCTACTTTTTTTTTTCTCTCTCCTTTTGGAGAAGAATGTTTTTTTTTGTTTTTTTTGTTTTTTTTCTCCAGTTCTCTGGCTCAGGATCTGTGGCTGGTTTCTATGCATTTCTTATCCTTCTTCAGTTTAAATCTCCATTTATTTGTAACCTTGTTAAGCCTCTAACTGTTGTTCATTTTCTTAGGTTCTTAGCTACCCGAAAACTTCTCTTTAGAGAGTTGGCAGGGTTATTTAAATACTTGTAACTTCAATATGCCAAACTGGTAGTGATGGCATGTTTGCAGTATGTCCGGTCCAAAAAGACATGTGTCTTTTCACAAAAAAAACAGTAAAGAACTTGACACAAGTAAGATAAATGTTCAGGGCATGTGTGATTAATTTTTGCCCATTCTTGGGATTTAGTTACAGCCTCCTTGTCAGGAGTAATGAACTCTGACCATATTAAATTAAGTCTTAGACGTGTGATATTCAAACCAGAGGTGTTTAGGGCAGTTTGTGCTATAATAACAAAGTATCATAGACCGGGTGGCATATCACCAATGGAAATTTATTTCTCATGGTAATGGAGTCTGGAAATCTGAGAACAAAATGTGAACATGGTCAGGTTCTGATGAGGACTTTTCATGGGCTCACTGCATTCTCTCTGTGTTCTCATATGGCGGAAGGAAGGGTAGAAAGCTCTCTGGGGTACCTTTGATAATGACACTAATCCAGTCTGTAAATATCCCACCCTCAGTACCTAGGCAGCTCCCGAATGCCCCATCTCTCAATACCGTCACAGTGATGGGTAAGATTTCAGCTGATGAATTTTGTGGGAAGAGAGAACCACCCACGACAAGGGGCCAATTCTATTTGACCAAAGATAGATGCTTTTTATAACTGCTGCTTGTGTCCCAATAGAAACATCCTTCCTAATCGTTGTAAAACCTTTAGTTCTTTCTTGCCTCACTTTGTGCTTGGGGACATGTTTTATTCCAGAGCCATTAACAGTATAGTTTTGACAGGTTTTGAAGTTCCTTAATGGACAGGCTTTCGAATGCTTAACTGTCTTGACATTTAAACTTAGAGCAAGCCCTCAGCATCTGGTCTGGGCTCTAACCTCAGATGATACCAGCATTTTCCTACTATTGCAGTGCACCAAGGATACTTCCCTTGAAGCTTTAAGTTTACAAGCCCAAACTATCCAAAGAACCGACTGTGCCCAACATAGGTCTGTAACAGTTGCCTTTACTTCCTCTCAAGGTTGATGCAGACCAAAGGACGTGTTGTTTAGCATAAGAAAATACACACACTTGCTGGGTTTACTGACACGAAGACAAAAACCAGCAAATGGCCTAAGTCATTAACCATCCATGAGTGACTAAAGCAGGGAATATTACTTACAGTGTTCTGGGGCTTTTTATATGTGGCACTGTGTAGTATAGCCTGGAAATAACAAAATTAGCTGCTTGGTTAAAATGACATTTTAAGAAAATTATTAAAATGTTCAATTTTTTTTTTTAAAAGAGAAGCTTGCTAACTTAAAAGATGACTAATGTCAGTCGAATAATTCATGTCTCTTTTCTTTTCCAACGTTAAGGCCCTGGAAGTGTTTGGTAAAGAATATGGTTTTCTTATTTTTGTTTATCTTTTCTCGTCCATAGGAAATCAGAAATCCTTTTCTAATTTTTATGCTCTCTGAGTAGGTGACACTAAATATTCCACCAGTGAATTCTGTCAAAATCATGACACCCTGAACTTCTATTATCCGTTTTGTTTTCTTCGAGAATCAGAACACATAGTCAATATTTGCTTAAAAGTTTATCATTTTTCTCCGGCTGTTAAAGACATCCCTCGAGCAGGTTTGGATGTTGTGGTCTGAACAAACTCAGTAGCTTCTGTGTACTTACATTTTATTGTGCCAAGTTTGTCCAGCTAAGAAACACATTCTTCTTAATAAAATATCTCAAGAATGGGGGGGAAAATATACAATGTCCTCCATAGTAATATGATCATCAACTTAATTCTTAAAAGAAGAAACCCCACACTTAATCCAGCATGCTGTCTTAAAAAGTTTGGTCTCAAAAACAGATAGCTGTGTAGATTTCCTCCAGTATAATTTTCCTAATTTCCATTTCTCTACAACACGATCAGCAACCTTTTCAAAATCAGAGAGAAAATACATGGAGGAAGATTGAGTAACACCCCTTGCCTACCTTGGAGACCTTTCCATGGATTTCTTTCCAACAGCCCCCCCCCCTTTCCTCTGGCCAGGGCCAGGTTTGAACCCACCACCTCTGGTATATGGCGCTGACGCCCCACTCCTTTGAGCCATAGACACAACAGTTCTCTGCAATTTAACAAACATTGATGGAACACAAGGGTCCTGCTGGGAACTGTCCTTGGTCCTGGAGAAAATGCAAAGCTCACATGTCAAGGTGCTCATAATTAATTATGTTAGAAAAAGTTGAACAACTAACTGGTGCATTTTTAGTATTATATTAGAGGTAGATTAAAGGAAAGGCAGGTGTAATGATTAAGTCCAGAGACCCCATCTGTATCCACAATGACCTAAATGTGCACAAAGCTCTCTCTCAGGCCCCTGACCTACACTGCAGTGGAGTGCAGCCTCTTTGGTTTAGCTGCCTCTGTAGGAAGTTTTTGTACTGGCATATAAATATGGGGCAGAGTGTTCCAAGGCAAGAAAAATAGCAAACAGAGGATAAATCTAAGATCACAGGGTGCCATTTGGTTTGGGGTGTACTCTATCCAAATGCATCTTTCTGCTTTTCTCGACTTCCTGCTTCTGAGTTTCGTTTGAGGTTTACTATTCTGAAACGGTTGCCTTTACTGCTGGTTTTGGCGTCTCTGTTGCTCCATCCCTTAGCTTCTGTGTTGAGTGGAAGCAGTAGATATAAGCTTCTAGTGAGCAAGACGGATTCATGCCAAGTAACCTTTTCTTCCCAGTAGGCTGCCATCTCCTCTGGCAAGGAGGATCCTTCTCCTACAGAAAATGACTAATTCTCTTAAATCCTGCTTTGATTTGTAAGGGAGAGGAATGAAATCAGAGGCATTACGAATTCTCTTCTTACTTCAATAAGCCAGGAAGAAACTCGATTGCCAGTTCTTCAAACGTTGAAATCCCATAGAAAATAACACAATTGTGAGATGGATATTATCTCATAAAAATTATTTCTTATTTCCCTCTCCCTTCCATTTTTCCTCTTCCTCAGATATGAATTTGATTTCTCCTATGTGCTAGGGACTGCATTAGAAATAGCAAGATAAATAAGGTAGCCCCTCCTGTAACTTACTGTCTGGTGGAGAAAACACACTTGCAAACAAACAGTGTAATACTGCTATGGGGACTGAGATGGAAACCTGTGGGAAACAGGTGAACTCGAAGGAAAAGGGACTCTCTTGGGGATCTTGGGGAAAGCTGGGTAGATTAATGATACATGAGCTACATCTCAAAAGATGAGTAGGTGTTCATCCAGCAGCAAAGAACCAAAGGCATTCTGACTAGGAATCGGGGGAAGAAACTCAGGAGGCCTAATACAGTAGGGACATTTTGGCACTTCCCAGCAGTTTGCTATGACTACAGCTCACAGTACCATACAGATGGTCGTAGCGGTGAACACTTACTAACAATTTAAGACTGAAAACCTACAAGAAGAATTGAGGGCCATGGCAGAGAAATCAAGAAAAAAAAGTATCCTATATTATTATTGGCATGTGGCATATGAATATGCCAAGAATTCATCATCATTGACCTACAAAAATGGCAATTTTATACACTTCAACCTATCATAACCTACACTTCCAGTACTTTGCATTTTGTTCATAGTAATCTGTGTTACATGTAGGAGAAGAAAATGATCTAAAACAGCAAATAAGTTTAAAAAGTCTATATTTGCTTTTGGAATACATTGTATTCCCTCTTTTGGCAAACGATATACCCTCCTAATGAGGTTTTGTGCTTAAATTGGTATTAAAGTTAGTTGGATTTCCCTGAGTAAGCACTAAGCACGGGAATGCCTGCAGAGCAGACTGGTGACCGGGAAACCCAAGGTTCAAGCATTTAACCAGGGATAAGCCACACATGAATAATGGAGAATTGAGCAACCAGTAATTATAGGTACCAATTAAGCCTTAGACATAAAGAACCGATCTACGGTCATTCTACCATGGTTTGCATTTTTGCCAACTTAAGTCACTGTGTTTTATTCCAACTCCTGTTAGAGAAAAACTATTAGTCAACAAGAATTTAAAAAAAAACACAATATAGAAAATGTTAAGAATTAAAATAAAAAAATATGCATAATGGAAGGAAACAGCAATAAATTGATGATTGCAGAAATCAACTATGTTTCTAAGTCGAAAATGGAATTTAGATTTCTTTTTTTACCTCTTTGGAGCATGGTTAATCAAGGGTTTAGATGACTTATAAGCATCAGATCAGGAGATATAAAAGATGGAGACATATCTTTTACATTTACCTGGATGGAGCTGAAACACACTCTTCTTAGTAAAGTATCACAAGAATGGAAAAACAAATATCCAACATAGTCAATACTAATATGAAACCAATATGTAAATAATTATCTGCTCCCATGAACAATGAAACACAAATATAGTCTAGCACAGGGGCAAGGAGGGTGGAGGGGGAGGGGGTAAGGGAAAGGATGATTGGCAGAAGGAAGGAGGACATGTGGTGAGATCTCACCTATGGTGCATATTGTAAGATGTAGACATGCCCCCTGGGTGAGGGGCTCTTTTACAATTGAACTTTACCTTGGGATTGAGAACTGTGTAATCTAAAAATTTTTACCCTTATATTAATTTGGAATAAATAAAAAAAGAAAAGCAGTTATCACTGCCAAAAAAGATGAGAAGAAAAGAATTATATTTTCTATCTTTTTACTTGCCCTCCCACCTCCCCATATACTCTTACTTCCTTCTGTATTTATAAACCTGGTGTGTGTGTGTACGTAAAATGATTCTTTGGAAATCACCTCTTTCCTTAGTCGCTACCCTGAAACTGTGTCTTTCTCCACTGGTTAGAAGGCTGAGTTTGCAATAAAGGAAGAGAGGTACACAGGTCATTATGAAAGTTTTGAGATACACAGGAGTCTTACTTTGTGGGTGAGATTAATTTAAAGGAAAGCTAAGACAAAAACAAACCTATCCTTCATGTTTTTGGATAACAGAATGGGCTATCTGATTTCTGAAAATTGGAATTTGAAATTATAAAATAATTGAAATTCAATTATAATTCAATTGTAATTGACATTATAAAATTTCTTTATATTAGAATCAAGCAGGATGTATATTTGATTCCCTAAAGTATTAGACAGAATGAAAGCTAAAGGCTTTGAAGTCTTATTTTTAAGATAGAAAAAAAGCAAGCATTTGCCATATATTACAGTTAATTTGTAATCATGCTCACTGAGGCCCAATTTCTGGAACGTGTGTTTTAGCTATAAGCTGTCATAATCGCTCCAGAAGTGTATTATAGAACTGCTAAACACCAGTTCTCTGAAAACTACCATAAGATCCAGTTATGAAGTTTTAAAAGCTTTTGAACATTTTATTCTAGTTGAGTTTTTCAAAGTCACTGAGTGATTATTGGACTTTCCTCACCAGTGCTAGCTGATGCACCTATGCAAAACACTCTTGCAAATCGTTACACTCAGATTTCCATGAAAGTCAGAACTTTCAAATATTTTACATTAAAAACTTACCAATTGGGCAGCGCCTGTGGCTCAAAGGAGTAGAGCACTGGCCCCATATACCGGAAGTGGAGGGTTCAAACCCAGCCCTGCCAAAAACTGCAAAAAAAAAAAACTTAAAAATTAAACTACCTGTAAGCATGCACATATGTATTAGATACTAATATTTGTATGTATTTTCTGCATCTTCAAGTAAAGTTATTGTGAAATGTAGTATGATGTGCTGGAAAATCTCTAAAGACTAGAGTTGACGTCTTTGATACATTGTTAGACAATCGCATGGTCTTGGGTAACTGGCTTAATCTTTCTGAGCCTCTATTTCTTCCTTAGCTGCAAAGTGCGAATAATGGAACCAATGCTGAGTATTTTACAGAATCGCTGGGAAGAATAAATGTAATATTTGATAACAATAAATTAATAATCAAAATTAATTATCAAAGCAATTGACAAATTGCTTTTATAGTGGCAATTTTTACTTTCTATAATATTGAATCTTCCCTTATTACTATGTTAGCATAAATTATGACGTTTGTTTTCTTATTTGCTTATTTCATAATGGAACATTTTGGACCATAATCTATTATGCTTGTAACACTGTGCTAAGTACTCTGGAAAATAAATTAAGAAGTATAAGCTATCATTTCTATGCTTAAGGCACTTAAGTTTTTCCTGAGTATTTTATAACAATATTGTATAGTTCAAGATTAAAAACTCTGAACTACAAATGTTTCAAACTGGTGAAAAAATGAATAGAACTGGTCTTCAAAGATCAAGGAGTGTTTCACTGAAGCTGGTGGGACACTATTTGGTCTAGAGCTAGACTATTTGGTTTGATAGGTAAGTAATGGAGGAACCTCAGCACGAAGGAGACTGTACCAGGGCAAAGGCAGGGCAGGCAGAAAGGTCAGGCCATTTTCAGGAGATTGGGGAACAGCCGAGTTGATGGAATTTAGGTGTTAAGTTAGAGAATAGTGGACATACGTTCGGAAAATTAGATAAGGTCAATGGTCAATGCTTCTCGAATTTTCCAGTGAAGAGTCTAAAATTTATCCAGAGTATAATAGGGAACAATTGGAGTTCTGAGCAGGGAAGACCCAGGAATAATGTGGTGTTTTTTACAATCTTACCTGGAAATAATTTCATAATGCATCAAAGTAAAAACACATTTCTTAAAGCACAGAGTAATCAGAAGGCTGCCATGTATTGTATGAAGCTGGGGAGAAGGATTTATATTAAAATGGTAGTTGTGGAAATAAAACAGAAAAATATATGAATAGCTGAGACAAGGGTGAGTGAGGTTTCTGACATAAGAATAAAAATAACTTCAAACAATAACTTCAAACAATTCGCTTATGGTACATAAAAATGTAAACAGTCTTATAAAGCTCTTAGATTTTTATTCAAACGTTCAAAATGTACATATCTTTCCATTGTTGAATGAAAACATTGTATGTTTGAGACAGAGTTTCACTTTGTCACCCAGGTTAGAATGCAGTGGCATCATCATAGCTCACAACTCAAACTCCTAGGCTACAATCAATCCTCCTGCTTCAGGCTCTTGAGTAGCTAGGACTATTGGTGCATGCAATCATGCCTGGCTAATTTGTCTGGGTTTTTTGTAGAGGTTAAGTCTTTCTCTTGCTAGTCTGGACTCTGACTCTTGATTTCTAGCTATCTTCCCACCTTGGCCTCCAAAAGTGCTAGGATTACAGGTGTGAGCCCATCACCTTGGTCTCTACCAAATGTTTATTGAATGCATTATATGAACATTGTTTTAGGGGTCTGAGCTTCAGTGATGAACAAAACAGAGATTGGACACCTAAGCCTCGCATTCTAGTTGGAGGACAAAAGATAGAAACAAGAAACACAGTTGACAAGTAACAGTTACATTTGAAAAAGAAAAATATATGTAAACAAGAAAAGATAGAATAGAATGTGAAGGATTTGCAGAAATATGTGGAGGGCAGCTTGCCCTGTAAAATAAAGTGGTCAGTACAGACCTCAAGACAAGATGACCAAGCAAACGTTTAAGAGCAAATAGTGCTAGTCCCACAGACTTGTGGAGGAAGAATGTTCCAGGCAGAGAAAACAAATAGTGCAAGAGTCCTACCTTAGCGTGTTGGAAGGTCTCAGTTGATTATTTTTGAGCACCTGTGGGAAAGGAATGGGCTACACATGAAATCCAGAGATTTAGACATGTGTGTTTTTAAAGTCTGTCAGCGAATCACTTTTTCAATTTATGTTCATGCAACTCTTTGAGTCTTAACCATCTGTATGCTGTTTTTATACTCTTTCACGTAGCCCTCTATAAAGCAATTTAGAGCTTTTGTAAATATACACACACGTATATTACACATATAATACACACCCTGTACTACATAATAGCAGGGAGAACAGTAAGCTTTTCACCATTTGCTATTAGCTAACATTATTATATATTTTTCATTAATATCATTGATTTTATATGAAGAATTTGCTTCTGTGGTTTTTGCTTTTTTAACTCATTTTCAGTTTTTAAATTTGTGCCGCCACAATATTCCAGAAAGAATTTTAGATCAGTTACAAGGGTATCTAAAATATGACACACACCCCCTCCCCCGCGCCAAAAAAGGGCAGAAACAAAGTGACATCTAGAATAAGGCTTAAACTGCATATCATAATGTCCATGCACCACTTCTTTTTCTTTCTTTTTTTTTTTAATTTCAGGCTCCTTTATTCCATGAATACTTAACAGAACATCAACTATAGGCAAAACATTGACATAATCATTAAAGATAACATTGGGACAAATGTATCAATTTTATGAGGAAACAAAAGCATTATCTACAAATCAATTATAAGATAAGTGTACTCATTACCACCACGCCTAGTAAAGTTGGAGATCCTAGCTAATACAATTATGATAACTTAAAAATCCCAATAGTTTGTAAAAAAAGTACAAATTTCATTACTTCCGAGTTACCAAGTTACTTGCAAGTTACTAAAAACAATAGAAAAATTCAGCAACATAGCTAACTTCAAAATAACTATACAAAATCAATTATATTCCTATGTAAAAAAGAATTACAAAATAACATTAGAAAAAGAAAGATAGCATTGTATCAGCAACCAAAGTAGAAAGTATCTATCAATATAGCTTTAGCAAGAGCTGTGCAATTTTTTTTAAATACATAATCATTGACTACTTGTTTGTTACAGAATACACAAGACAAAACACAAATAGCAAACAAATTTTTTTTCCTTATTATGTTTTTACCAAAGTCTAAAAAAAAATAGGTGACTAATACATATAAATAAAAGTAAAAAAATAATTTCTAAAAAAAAAAAAAAACAGATCACGCCAAGTCTTATAGACAGTAGAAATAGAAATACTTCAAAATCATTCTACTTAGTCTGGATACCCCTGATAGTAAAATTAGAAAAAATATATAAAGGGGAAATTACAAAGGGGCACCCACTACTTGCCAGTTTTCCACCTCTTCTGACCTCCTCGTGGGGTCCTAAAGTCTCTCACTGACTTCCTGGGTCACCAGAGGACAGCCTCTGGGCCAAACCCACCAGCCAGAGATGCCTGGAATCTTCTCTCCCCCTTCTCACGGCACCGGGTTACACAGAACCTGCTACTCGGCCACCATCTTGCTGCCACTACTTATTTTTCTCTCAGCTTGTTAGTAAACAACTATAAGAAAACAATTATAAGTTAATTTATATTTTATATGAGAGTCTTTCAAAACTTAAGTAAATACAAAATTCTATGTTTTTTTAATAAGACTATATGCACACTTTTTCCTTGAATTCTTAAGAAAGAAGATGATGTGACTAATATTTTTTTACAACCACTTTGCAATAGATATAAATACAGAGGGAAAAGGGTTTCATGGGAAAGGCAGTTTAATTCAAGGTCTCAGTTGATTATTTTGAGCACCTGTGGGAAAGGAATGGGCTACACATGAAATCACATTTTTTTAGCAAAAAAAAAAAAAAAGAGAGAGAAAGAAAGAAAAATCTCATTTTCTCATTCAGAGTGTCACATAACCACATGTTTACAAACTCGACAAATTATATCTTTGTCTTTTGTTCCACATTAAGGTACTGCATTCAAAGCAGGGAAATTTGGATGGGATTCCCAGGTTAGCTTTGCATCTTTACAAGAATGCTTAAGGAAGAGAAAAGGGTTCGGTTTGGTGCTGGCTATGCTCTGCTTGAGGACCCTGGAGCCCAGAAGCATAAACATCACGGTGAAGGTCAAATTGAAAGGCTCAGTCGTCCCACAGACCAGTTTTTACCAAACGTGTTAAATGCGATGTCGTGGGAAATACTAAACACCCTTTGCTTATGTGTCCAGGAAGGAGCGACACATTCACACTTTAGAATAAGCAGAGAATAACAGTGGCTGTAGAGCTTCTGCAAGGCAGCATGGTGATAAAAATAAGATTTACCCTTTTGTGATTTAAAAAAAATCTACGGATGATGCTTTTAAAAGCTAAGTTTTGAGAGCACAGAGAATTTTGCAAGGGTTTTACGACATGCATTTGATGTGGGGCCCATTACGTATTTGTCATCAATGTTTGTCTCACTCTGACCTCTTAATTATGTTCCATATGATGTTTCAGATTTATGTGGACAGTAGTGAACATATCCACTTGCTGACCACGTGAGTTTTGTTTGCCAGAAGGACACACTGACCACTTAGATATGTAAGATGATATTGAAAGAACAAACGGGAAATTCTGGTGAAACTGATTTCATTTGGGAAATGGCAACACATAATAAATAGGTCACAGCCTCTGTGAGCCCTGGGGTAAAGAAGAGTGATTTCAGCTGGCTGCCTGGTTGACCTTCACAAATGCACATGATTTGGCATGATGCATTCCGAGTAGAGACCGTCACAGCTTTGACAGCTACCCGTGGGTTGTGATTTGTGGTACCCCTGCAAACCAGTAAAGGGCAGCACCAGCTAACAGTTTTACAACACTGAACGGTAAAGCCGAATTATTATTTCAAGGTGTAAATAAAACTGATTAACTGTGTTAAAGGTAAAGATATTTTCCACAAATCATATGATGCTAATAGTGCTGATCGAATTGCTTTGAACAACATCATCTTATCGTACAAAATTTATAATTAACTTAACCACTCATCATTTCAAAATCAGTTGATTCTTACAGAACTTAGAAAGAATCAGAAATTAAAGATTTTGCAGCAACTATTCTGGGAAGACTCAACAAATGACATATTTTCTTTCTTTCTTTTTTTTTTTTTTTGTAGTTTTTTTTTTAGGGGGGGCGCTGGGGCTGGGTTTGAACCCGCCACCTCCAGCATATGGGACCGGAGTCTTACTCCTTTGAGCCACAGGCACTGGCCATACATGACATATTTTCTCACCATGTAACCAGCCATCCAAAAATATATTACTGAGCAGCATAGCATCCTAAAACTTTATTGATCTGAAATTGAAAATAAACGAGTTATCACATTTAATAGACCATCCATTGATGGTTCTAGACTCAATTTTTTTTTTCAGACACCATTTTAGCTCATGACTTGCACATTCTTTTGCCATAGGTTAATAATGTGTCTAAGAAATGGGGTAAACTCCTTGTGAGTATTTTTATATTTTGCCAGCGCTTTCTGATGAAATTAATTTTGTACCACACTATGCCAAGAATCAGGGGATGGAAAGTGCTCATTTGTGACCCAATGTGCTAAGAGTTGGGGGATGTAAAGTGCTTATCCATAGTGGAAAAAATGAGTCAGAAGAGGGAAAGGGACAATCCCACAACTGGAGCCACATCTGGCACTTCCTTTCACTGGTTATAAGAATGATGTGTGGACTTAATAGCCTTAAAATATTCCAGGGTAGCCACTAGGGACTCTGTCTAGACTGGGGGTTTCGTTACAGGAGATGTAATTCTTCAGAGGCAGACTACCTCGATACGATCTCTAACTCTTCTACTTAAGACCTGTGTGGTCTTCCCAAGTGACTCCATTCTCTCTGACCCTGTTTTCTTGTGGGTAGAATATGGATACTGCCTAACTCATAGGGTTTCTAGAAGGGTTACGTTAAATGCCTATGCCTGTGAAAATGTTAGTTAACAGAATGGATCAGGCAACTCAATTAGAGAACATGTTACATACTTTTTGTCCCTTTGAATTGTTTGAAACATTGAGGCAATAAGACACACTATAAGCCTTAAATATTTAGTAACATCATTATTGAACATAATTATTGCATGCATTTATATTGAAACAAAAATCTGTGATGCATTCTTGTTTCTTTTTTTAAAAAAAAAAACATTGTGTAATAATTTAAAAAAAAAATTTGACGGTCCTATTTTTTTGGAAATCCTAGATCTTTGTACTATCTGTCAGAGAAGCAGAGCAAGAGGCTGGTGCCAAAGCTCTTTCACAAGGACCCACCAGAGATGTCGACTGCGGGAGCCCTGCCTCGCCCTGACACATTTCTCTTTCAAGGTGTGCTTTTGGAGTTTGTGCTGCTCAGTAGCAAATGAGCATGTCTTATAAAATTTGTGAAATTTTTACAACATGAGATAGCTTCTGACAGAGTAATTTTCAAATTGTCCCATTAAGATCCACATCCAGGATAGTAGATTGCTCCTCGATAGCAGTTGTCCCATTACCTGGTCTTCCTTTCTGTCTTAGTAACGGAATTTTAGCTGAGAACATCGTCCAGCCCCCCTTAAATCATATGTAAAACTTGCAGGAAATACCCTTAACGCAGTGGTTCTCAACCTTCCTAATGCCGCGACCCTTTAATCCAGTTCCTCATGTTGTGGTGACCCCCAACCATAAAATTATTTTCGTGGCTACTTCATAACTGTGATTTTGCTACTGTTATGAACATCTGTTATGCAGGATGTATTTTCATTGTTACATAGATGAACAATGTATCAATGACCCATAGATTGAGAACCACTGTCTTAAAGGGAAGAAGTCTGTCTTACTTTCCCCTTTTCTCCCCTCCTTTGAAATACCAATAGAAATGTAGGAACTCTAACAACTGTCTTGACCTTGACTTAGAAGCCAGATGTTGAGGGCTGCCAAGTGAAAGATAAAGCGTCCTGTCTTTCTGGTATGACAGACCCCCATGTTAGCCCCAGACTGCTTTGCTAGAATGGCTTATATGAGATTATTTGGGGCATTGTTGTAATAGCCATACTGTATCTTAACAAATACAGCTTCTTTGCCATCAACACAAAACCAACACAGCCACACAGAGTAATCACCACTCACCTGAACTACACCAAATCATTTCTCAATTATTACAGTGAAATTACTTTTTAAAATAATCATCATCTGTTTTAAAGTTTAAGATTGATTCTTTTTTTTTTTTTTTGGATCTTCTATCATTCATAGTAACTTAATTTTTTTCTTTTTCTTTCCAACGACTTAAGTTTTTAAAAAATTTTTCAGTACTATGTTCTTACTTTTAAAAAAGTTACTTATTTAATCTCATATAAAGTGAAGATAAAAGGGGAAATTAATATCTTTTCATAATGAACATATTCTAGACTTCATGACCAGTGGATTTTTTTAAAAACTGCTCAGAAAACATGAGAGGAAATGCTTCTACTATGGTATTGCTCATGAACATCCTGCAAAGGTATCTTCTAGTTAGTGATGAGTTGTGGAATTTAATTTGTACATCACGTCTTTAACTACAATACTACAACATCCCTGCCAATGATTTATGATTACATTACTATAATCCGTATTACCCGTACTTACAGCTTCGTTTGCCAATGAGTGTTAAATGGTAAGTTCTGGGAGACTGTGGGCACTGAAGTAGTGTAGGATTTGAGTCCAGAGATGCCTGGCTTGAAATTGTGGCATTGACAGTCACTACCGTCTTTCCCCTGGGCTGTGTCTTCCCCTTCTCTGAGCTCAGAGTGTAAATGAGAGCAACAGCATCTATGTCAAAGGCCAGTTGAAAACGGGCTTCCTTACACATAGGTACTCGAGAAAAGTCGACCCCCTCCATTGACATAATGCCTAGGTGTGAGCATGACGATTTTGATCCCTGCCTCATTCAGAGTATTTACCTATCCTTGATGCTGAAGGACGTGGCAGGCCTTCTCACCCCTTTGGAATGATGATGAAGTCTCTGAGAAGTGAGGAAGGGGCAGCTGGACACTTCCAGGCGGGCTGTGGTCCACGTTTCTTCCCCTGCTTGGTCATCTCTTGATGAATTTGGAACAGATTTTCTTAGTGGCCTGGGCTTCAGAGACAAGGGTGTCTTTGAGATCGACCGCAGATCAGTCCTCTCAGACGGTCTGAAAGCGGGTGCCAGGAGACCCCATCCACTCCATAACTGACCAGGAGTGTGCAGCGAGGCACGGCAGGGGCGACCAACATGTTTTGAGTGTTTGCCGAGCACTTTGCCATGCTCAGAAGCAGTTAGTGTCATGATTTAACCGCATTCTCACAAGAAGCTTGTGAAGTAGGTATTTGTATACACTTTCCAGGGTAAGAAACCAAGGCTTCCCTGCTCTGAGTAACCGGCTCTTAAATTACGGAGTCATGAATTGAACCTGGCACTGGCCGACGTCAAAGCCCTACCCCTTTCCCTGTATAGAACGCTGTCTCCTTTGCCTAATTGAGCCTTTATTCCCTCTAGAAAATGAGTGTTTTGTAAAGTCTCTTATACTCTCGTGTCCTATAATTCTACCCTCTTTACTCTAAATGCCGGAATATAAAACTTACTAAGCTTTTAAAGACTTAATAAGTCTTCCTCCAATAAATGTCCACCCTATGTCTGACTCAGTAGAGTAGGTACTTTTCAGTGTAAAAGGTATGAAAAGAGTAAATACGTATAATCGGGGATAGGGTGCAAAGAATTAGGTCCCTGTCATTTTCTGTAGGCCTCATTTGTCAGAAAACTGCTATTTAAAATCTAAATTCTCTTACTGCTTTGGCACTTAAAGTTCTGATTGTGCAGGAGAACGCAAATGAAACAATTCAGAACTCATGCTGTGTTGGAAGAAGAAAGGGATTCAACAAGTACAATTGAGCCCAACAGGAGGCATAGTTAGAGGCGTGAATGCAAAAGATCATTAGCTTAACTTCATTTTCGTCTTCCCAGGTCGGCTAGGCAGTCAACACAGCAATATCTCACACCTAGCTTCCTTCTTGTGCCACATACGTCTTTAGTTTGAAGATGTGAGCCTCACACTGATTTTAAAAAGTAAGGACTTCCTTGCCTTCTTTGGTACTATCATGCAATGCTTGCTTTCTTTTCTTTCATGACCAGCCAGGCCAGTTCGGGGGAGAGTCTGCAGGTCTTTGCAGAAGCTTGACAATAATATCCCTTGAGTGGCAAACTCAGCTTTGTATTTATGGATACATCTGCCTTCATCAGAATCTGTAAGTCTCCTCCAGGATCACCAAGACGTGTTTCCTTGGGTTGGGATCTGTTGCTTCTATTCCCTGCTCCTCGTGCATCTGTTTGAAAAAGACAAGGAGGCGACGCTTTTCTTTCTGTTTATTATCATCAGGTCTGTGCTTTGGCGAAACAGGTGAGAATTTGTGTTTTGCTTCATCTCATCACAGCGATATTGGATGCTGGCAGGAATGAAAAGCATTTAAAAGAGGTGCAGAGAATATTTGTTTTCAATTACTCAGCTGCACAGGCAGATTCATGATGGAATGGGGAGGTATGTGAGGTGACAGAGGGGCCGAGGTTATAGCCTCTGAGGCAGATGTTCTGTGAAAATGTAACCTGGTACATTTTGCGGCTGTTTCTTTCACGGTGATATTTACAATACACGTTGAGCCAACTCACTGGATAGACCGTATTTTTGCAGATGTAAAATTCACCATTTTGGTCTCAGGATTTATTGCCACCTGCACCTCCATGGCACAGTGTATGGTTTTTATGCACAGGAGGTTTCTGCTGGTGTCATGTGCATTGTGAACTTTAAAGCAATGACATAGGACTCGATTCTCCCCTATAAAGGAAATTATAGGACCCCTTACATCTCTTCCTAATTTTGCAATTAATTCACTCCCCAAATATTTTGGGGGTGTGTATGTTGTGCAAGAGTATAAATACTACAGAACGACTTCTGGGGTAACTTGATTTAATGGCAGGCTACTTCAGCTCCGCCTAACCTATGCCAAGTTTTGACCTAATTAAACACCTATTAATGCTTCGTGCTTAAAAAATTTCATGGGAACAGTGTAAGCAAACAAATAAGGACACAAAACACATCAGCTGAAGGGCAGGGACTTCACCCCCTCCTAATCCGTCAGTCCTGCTTCTAATTTGGAAGTTTCTCCAGGTCCAGGCATTCAGACAGATGGCTGTGAAGAGGAAAACATGTGAGTCAGGGATTTCTCTGATCTAACGTCAGTGCCAGGCTACCCAACTGCTTTGTCTTGCTTACTTTCTATGGTCTAGTCAAATAAGGCTCAGCTGAGTCTCACGGCACAGCTCTACCCAGTTAGATGTGCAGCCCTGATCCTGGCGAGAGCTCAGCTCTCAGCGACCGAAGAGTTCTTTAACAGCAGGGCCAGTCCTTTGACAAGCAGTGAGTTGGCATTTTGGGAATAAGTTTCCTTCTCAGTGGATGAGCAAGGAGATGCCAGGGAGGTGGACGTGGTGGACAGCTTTACAGGGTACGTCCCAGTCGGAGGAGGGAGCTGCTGCCGTCCACCTCTCCTTTGTTCAGATAAGGGCATTGAGACCCGGTTTCATCCTTGACATCCCCCCTTCTTAGCTGGCACTGGGGATACATGGCAGTCACCTGAGAGGGATGTCCCTGCCACACGGCTGATGCCTCATTTCTCTTTAAAACCATGGTTCACTAATTGCCAGGTGAAATTTCAAACTATCCTGTGAGAAGATGACTGACACCAGGCATCTGATTGTTGGATGGAGCACCTTATAACTTGGTTGTCTTGCTGCTCTAACATGTACAAAGAGCCGGGCACGGTGGCTCCCACTCCTATAATGCCAGCACTCTGGGAGGCCGAGGTAGATGGATCACTTGAACTCAAGAGTTTGAGACCAGCCTGAGTAAGAGCAAGAACCCCCTACTAAAAATAGAAAAAAACTAGTGGGTGTGGTAAAGCACATCTGTGGCCCCAGCTACTGGAGAGGCTAAAGCCAGAGGATCACTTGAGCCCGAGGGTGTGAGATTGCTGTGAGCTATGATGATGCCATGGCACTCTAGCCTGGGCAACAGAGTGAGATTCTGTATCAAAAAAGAAAAATTGTACAAAGGATTTTGAATTTAACAGCCACACCAATTGGTTACATTTAGTATGATCATACCCTATGCCAAGGATTGCTCTAAGCATTTCTCATTTAATTCTCATGGCAGCCACATAGGGAAATGCTTTAAGGGAGAGACAGCTTTGGTTTAAATCTTGGGACCACTGCTTCATGGCTCTGTGGCCTTCTCGTGTCCAGATTTCCTTTAATCTTCACAGGCTCTATGTGTGGCAACTGTGTTTTCCCCATAACAAATGTGGAAACAGAGTCAGAGACGTTAGACCAACAGCCTGGATTTGAGTTCAGTCTTTGGAAACAAAATTCCATCTGCTTTCTCCGGCTCTCCATTTCCGCTACAACCAGTTAGTCCAAAAAACTATCTTTCTTCACGTCTCAAATTGGTCTCCCTCACATTCACATTTACCCCCATGCCTAATCTTACCAACCCATTCTCTATGGAGCAACCAGCATGATTTCCCTACAAACATGTCCAATCATGTGCCATGTTTTCCTCAACACCTTTACTGGCTTCCTGCTGCTCTGAGGATGAAAACAAAATCCTTAACGTGGCTGGTAAGGAAAGAAATACTCTAGCGCCTGCTTAACTAGTCAGACTGGTCTCCTAACACTTTGCCTCTTGCTCTCTTTAATAGGTTAAGAAAAGTAAGGAATGTGGGCATCTTGTCACCTGAGCCACTTTCCAATGGCTAGTCCAGAGAAACATTAGACATAATTGAATCCTTGGAAACTCATTGCCCACTGCTTGATTCAAACTGTCCCCAGGTAAAATGTGCATATACGCCCCTACCATTGTAGATGGATGGCTTGGGATAGAGAATGTATTTTCCTACTATTAATAAAAATCAGTTACATTTCAAGGCCATAAAAGCCCATTTTGCCAAAACTCTTCTGCTGCAAGTGTTACTATCACCTGTTTGACAAAGTCACAATATTTGAAAGAATAACAAGAGCTAGTTAGTATTTGCTTACTACTGACAGAGTATCAGGTGATATAGTCAGAATCTGAGGTCTACTAACTTCCCCCTAACTTCTGAAGTAGTTTCTAGCAGAATTCCTATGGTACAGGAAAAGAAAATGAGCCACGAAGGTCCAATAAGGGGAGGAAATGCAGCCAAGGTAAACTACAATCGTAGTCTTTATAAGAAGAGACATGTTTCTGTGCCTCCTCTTCTGACTTCTAACATTAATCGAATAGCAGCTTAAGTTTCAGTAAAGTCAGCCTAGTTTTGAAGACTTTCTTGCTCCTTCATACTTTGAAAAGCAAAAATATAAAATATAATTATTTTCCAATTAAGTGTTCAGTGCTTATTTCTCAATTTTTGGAAATTCTTTCATACTATAAAAATAACATAGTTCCTGCTTTTCGTGATTTACATTCTGCTTCTCTCTGTTGAAGCCTGTGGTGCATGACCCACCATCTTGATCCACGCCTACAACAATTCCTGTGAATGCACGGGTACAGTTCTGTCTCCACAGAAGTCAGAGTCAGTTTGCTTATGGTAACTCCACTCAGAACGCACTCTCTAGAGATGCACAGAAGGAGCCATCCTGACGGGCATCTGCCTGTCATCTCAGCACTTTGGGAGGCAAAAGCGGGAGGGTTGCTTGAGGCCAGGAGTTGGAGACCAGCCTAGGCCACATGGTGAGACTGTGTCTCTGCAGAAACACACGCACACAAGAAAAAACACAACAAAACAAAAAAAGAAACTGCGATCATAATTGTTTTGTGATTGTCTCGCTGCTGCTTCTGCCAGACTGGGATTGCTCCCTACAGTGCGCTGCTAAATCTCTGTTTAGCTTTTTTATTTTTTAAAGGCTTAAGCAGATTCTGCATGTTTAAAAAGATCAGATCGCAGGTTATTAATATTTGAGCAACTGCAAAAAATTAAGCTAAAATTCGAGACAGCACCACGGATTCATTTTCATCGACTGCCTTTGTTGTTTCACACTTTGGGGAATATTTGGCTGGAGTATGTTTGATTTGGAAGAATTATTAAAAAGTGTTTTTATTGCCTACAATGATTTCCAATAATAGGTCAGCAAATGAAGGGATTTAAATACGTGTTTCATTGAAAGCCTAAAATATTTTAGATTCAAAGGGATTCTCTGTTATAAAACTGTAAGTTTTTGTGGAAGCAGGAGTTTCTTGTTGTTAATTAATATAAGCAAGATGAATAATGAAATATTGCTTATACATTCAATATTCTTATCATAGATGACACCCAGGAATGTGTCATTTTTTTTATCCCATCCTCTGCCCCACTTTTTCCTCGACGCCATGGCCTCCATACCATCCTGGTGTCCCTCTCCTTAAATAAATGTATCATAATACGAAAGAAGACGCTATGTGGTGTTTAAAACAGGGTAATAGAGCAGCCGCCTCTTATCCCTACTGTGTTTTCTCCCACATACATATCACTAATAACATTTAATTTATAAATCAAGCATATTAAGAAAATAAGTAATAATAAAGTAAACCAATCATAACAATATACTATAATAAAAAATATCACACTGCAGCTGTAACTTTTAGTTCGAGGGATGACAGCAACACTGGCATGAACTTGTTTTCCTTCACAGTTTTATAGATAAAAGATTTGATCTTACCACGGATCTTAGCAATCTCTCCATATAATTTTTTGTTTATTTGTTTGTTTGCAGTTTTTGGCCAGGGCTGGGTTTGAACCCACCACCTCCGGCATATGGGGCCGGCACCCTACTCCTTTGAGCCACAGGCGCCGCCCTCCATATCCTTTTTTTGTTTCCTTATTAAGTTGAGACGTTTCCCCTTTTCATTTAATGAAAACACTTTCTGGCTTCTCTTTGGCATATCCAAATTGTCAGCATCACTCCTGTTGTGCTTTGGGGGTGTCAGTAAGTAAAATAAGGGTTAGATGAACACAAGCGGTGCAGTATCACCACAGTCTCAATTACCGAGGCGGCTACAGGCAAGCAGCAGAGATAGCTTGGACATGCTGGCTTATAAAGGGGTGATTCGTGTTCCGGGTCAGATGGAGGGGAACTGCGTGAGATTTCATCATACTGCTGAGAACGGCCTGCCATTTAAAACCTATGATTGTTTATTTCTGGATTTTTCCATTTAATATTCTTGGACCGTGGTCGACTGCAGGTAATTGAAACTGTGGAAAGCAGAACAGCAGATGGGGAGGGAGAGCTGCAAGATAAACATAATAATTCAGGTTATAAAAAAATAGTTAAAGGTTTTCCTCAAATCCCCATCCTGGATTTACTAAGCTAAGACTCTTTAAAATATTGAAATGGTACAACCAGTATGGCCCAGCCCCCAGCAGACAGAACCAACATGGGAATTAGACCGTTAGTTATGTGGGACACTAGTACTTGGGAGGTGCGTCTGGCTCAGTCCAGTGGCTGTTGCTGGCTCAGGCAGAAGGGTATTCCGACATTTTAACCGATGGATGCCTCCCCAGGTGCATGACGTGAAAAACCCTGATCTCGGTGTGAGATCAGACAGGTGATCTGCAGCCTAGGAAACACACCACTTTGCATTTACCGTTTTACGATTCTAATCTTGTGTTGCTGTTTGAGAGCTTAGTTCTCTGACATTTCCAGCCAGGCTTGCTTTGTAAGGTAGAGCCCTCCTGAACTTCTCATGATGCTGGTGGCCTTTTGTGACCATGGCATTCCTTATTGCTTTGGTAAGTGGAATATCTTGGCCCATAGGCAGTGGGTACATCCTGAACCTTTGTGTAACACATCCTCTCTCCTATTCCTGCTTGTCTGAGCCTCGTTTCCTTCTTCTGCTAATTAGCACAGCAAATCTGACCTCCCCACTTCACTCCCTGTGGGCCATTGCTTTCTCTAAGCATAATGACATTTTCCCCACAGTCCTCCTCGCCAGGATGTGAAATTCTGTGTCTTGGGACAATGATCCCGGATCGACGTTCACTTCTTTACTCAAGGTCTGTCACTCCTGATCCAGCGCCCTTAATATGTTTCCAGACACTCTCCCAGTTCCTTCTGGTCCATGGGCACCAGTTCCTGTGTCCCCTTTCGTGTCCTTTCCTCCCTGTTTGGTCTAGCACCTCCCTAGGCAGCTTATACTGTGATTTTATCCCTCATCACTGTCCTGAAGGCTGGGATACATCTCTAGGTAGTAGGCATTGTCTCACAACACCTGGGCTCCTGTGGCACATTCAAACAGTGAGAGGGCACTAGCTTTGGCTACAGAGGGGTGGACAACTTCTGCAGGCCCAGAGAACATCCTAGAAACTGGGGGTCTAGCATTTTCAAGTACATTCTGTATCTCAGAATCCCATTCTTTTCCAATTAAAGACCATACCTTGACGTGTCTATCTACCTATTTATTATCTATCATCCATCTATCTATCTAACATCTATCCTCTATCATTTTCCCTACTTGTTTTATTTCTCTGATTATATCCTGACTGATCCAGAATTTGGCAGTGAAATGGATGGATCTTGAGAAACTCTTAAGATTGAGGTTTTCCTTTTTCTATTGCTTCTTAGTTTTCTGGAATTCGTTTTCTGACATGATTAAATTTAAAGGCATTAATCATCCTGTATCCAGTGGTGAAGAGAGCACTGTTAATCCACGGGCGTGCACTGACAACACAGTAAGTCGATTTACGATCTGTAGATACCTGTAATCAAGTGCCTTTGAAAAGGGTGCCGTGATTCTACATGACCAAGTATTTGTGGCTTTAAAATATTTTAGTGTAAATATATAGTATAATGAGGTTTGTTCATTGTTCTAACTGTGATGGAGAATTTGAGGCAATCACCTGAAAAAAAAATCTCAGCACTTTAAATTCCCCTCTTCAGATATATGTAAAGGATTTGCAAACATCTATGACTATCCTGAGAAAACTCTAATTTTTTATAATGGTAGAACCAAGTTCTTTGGAAAACAAACCTACAGGTGGCTAAACTACACTGTGAATTGAATTCTCAACCTCTCTTTTCTTAAAGTTATGGCATTAATTGGAAAGGAACAAAATCCTGAAAATTGGGATGGGACATATGGGCAGATACTGAGGACCAAATCTCCAAAATTCTTCCACGCCTCCTTTGCCAGTGAACGCAGCCCTTCCATTCCTGTTCAGGTACGTTTCCCTCCTTTTTCCTGAAGAACCTGGAGTGGCCTCTCCTGATGTAGTTTCCCTGCAAGGCTCTGCTGATCATTCTCTGAACCTGGACCCACTTTTGCCATCCTTTGGATCTATAGCCAGACTCAAGCATCAGCAGACCCCAGAGGGTAAGGTACACATTGTGATCTGCGATAGAGAATTACATGATTTGCCAATTTCTCTTGACAGAATCCCAAAAAACATATGTGAGATTGGATCTTAAGGGGGTGGGATCGAGGTGGAAGGAATACAAAGTTGTATCAGGCCTAAGACATTGTCATAGACTCCGCAGTCAGAGATCCTGGACCCTAGCCCTTCTGCACAGAACATGAAGGGTGGGTTGAAACGTAAATCCAAACTAGCCTATGCCAAAAAACTAAAATGCCAGAACTTTCTTGGAATATTTTAGAGGAAGGCATTCAAAGGCTTGGAGTGATTAGAGTGCTAATTTGATTTTCTCATCTGAGACCTGCTTACCCACCCAGGAGCATCCAGAGGCCCCCCTCTTTTTTTTTTTTTATCAAATTGTGAGAAATAAATTTCTGAGGGGATCCCTAGCATCCTTAAGGCTTTTTGTGGTAGTTCTTCTTCACAGGTCAGAAATTACAGTTAGAATTGTTACCATAAAGCTGGAATCCTCTATTTCACTGGAGATGATAGAATTCTAGGGACCAGTGGCAGCACTTAAGTTCCAAAAACTAAAACGGGATAGTGGAACAAATTAGTAATCAGAATAGTCTGTTTCAGAGAGGCCTTTGACATTGCTGAGGTTATCACGGTATTCCTAAAACTGAAAAAAGGAGTGGGGGAACAGTCTACTAAAGTTTTACTTGATCTCTGTAAACTTTTGGGGGAAAGTTTTAGGTCTAGTGGAGAGAAGATTGACATAAATCACCAAGAACATAGTCACCGTCCCTCCATAATTTCTAGCCCTGAGTCAGTTCATCCACCAAGAGCCCCTTGAATGAAGAGGAGGCCAGATCCCCTGAAAGTTGGTATATGGTTACTCCATCACCGTGACGTAGTATAGCTTTTGGATCTGGTGTGCTGAAAGTGGCAGGTATCTAGACAAGTCGGTGAGACACTTTCACAGCATAGGGTAGAAAAAAAAATCCTATGAACATTCCAACAAATTTGAAGGGTCTGCTTAGATCTAGCCATGGAAACTTCTCTGCCACTTGGGCCCTAGAGCCCAATAGATGCCACAGTACTTGAAGGTTAGCAGTGGCTAGGGATGCTGTTTAAACCTTTGGCAGAACTCTATCACAGCACATACCCCTAGAATTTTGGAGCAAAGCCACATTATCCTCTGGTGAAAACATCTCTTTTAAGAAACAGCTTTTGGTAGAAAGGTGGGACCACACCTATGGAGCATATGACAAGGCTCCAAGTCAAATCTGTGACGCATAGAACATAGATGTTTTGGCACAATAATCTAGTAAACGAGGTGAAAGCTATGATGATTAGTTTAATGTAACCACGTCAGGTAGTATAAAAAAAAGAATCAAAATCAGCACATTGTACCCCACATATGCATGAATGTATTCATGATCTATGTGCATTTGACTTAATAAAGAACAGACATGCATCAGTAAGAAAAAGAAAAGAAAAGAAAGAAACAGCTTTTGGCTAGTTACAGGTACATAGTAGAGCTTGACCACAGACTATCAAGTCACTACATGATCTGAACTGCCCATCGTGAGCTGCACATGATACCTGGCCCACCGAGCCACACACCTGTGTGTGCACAACTGCACTCTGTTGTCAACTGTGTTGGTTGTATGTATTGGTGCTATGTTCAAGCAGGTCTTGAAGGCAAAAGTCAGTTGCGTGAGAAAGTGGCTTTGCTGTCCACTGTCCCCACTCCTGTTGCATTGTCTCCCCTTTCTCAACATGTAGCTACAGCCTCAAAGGGAGGTTTGCATAACAAGTAAACTGAAGAATAAAAGAGCTATACCAGGCGTGGTAGCTCACACCTGTAATCCCAGCACTCTGGGAGGCTGAGGGGGGAGGATTGCTTGAGCTCAGGAGTTTGAGACCAACTTGAGCAAGAGCAAGAGCAAGAGCTTGTCTCTTCCAAAAATAGAAAAACTAGCTGGGCGTGGTTGTGTACACCTGTTGCCCCGGCTTCTTGGGAGGCTGAGGCAGGAAGATTGCTGGAGCCTGGAGTTTGAGGTTGCAGTCAGCTATGGTGAGGCCACTGCATTCTACCACTGACAACACAGTGAAACACTTTCTCAAAAAAAGTTTTAAAAAATGTTTTGTGCTTGTTCTATAGATGGTTCTGCATAATGTGGGCGTAACTCCAAAATCATCAGTTGTCACATCACAGCCACACTCTGGACTGATCTTGAAGAACTATAGTGGAAGGAGATCCTCCCACTGAGGAAGGAGAACTTCAGTCAGTGCCAATCATTGTTCATCCTGTCTGGACGAGGAGCTGCCAGACACGAGTCTCTACCAATCTATGAGCTGTGACCCATGGGTCAAATGATGGGGAGGACTTCAAAGGAACCTGAATAGAAAATTGGTTGTTAGGCAATCTGGAGAGGAGATGTGGGGTAGATCTTACCAAATAGGCAGATAGGTTACAGATTTGTCTTTCAGATGAACCCTCATCAAAGGATGACTTCAGCAGAGAACTACAGTCAGATGGACAGGGCAGGACGACCCACTTTATGCACAAAATTAGCCTCCTTTTCTAGCCACTGTTGGCGTTGCCTGGTAGGCGGCTCATGGACAAATAACCACAACAGCAGAAGTGGGGGTATTATATGGATCCAGTGTTATGAACTTCCCTGATCTGGCTGCACCCATCCTGAGTGCCCAACTGTATAGCATAGAACAGCTGCAGAGACCACCCTGGGGCTCTTTGAACCCGCGTTGTGGCACTATTCCCAGTGGAGATCAGCCATGCGCTTATGTCAGGATATTTTGGGGGCCATTTTCATCATTAAAAGTAAAGCACTTATTTCCTACTAAAATAAATACTCTAGGGTATACATGCCTCTCTTAATGCTTCTCCCAAGACTATCAGCCTTGAACTTCAAAATGCCCTATCTACCCTAATATTATTTTATGCAGCATTACTTCTGACCAAGGAAGTCATTGCACAGCAAACAAAGTGTGGCAATGGGCCCATGCTTGTGTGGTTCATTGGTCTTCACCTGCCCCCATCATCTCAGAGCAGCTGGCTTGATTAAAGACTGGTGCTAGGACTCTGTTAACACTTACAGGGATTAATACAATGTTCTCTTGGGTGTGGCATATACTCAAAATCAGTACCCAGTGGTGCTGTTCTCCTGTAAGTAGGACTCAGGGGTCTAGGACTCAAAGGATGTGAATGAGTGCCTCTTTTTACTATTACTTTCAGTGATCTACTAGCAAAATTTGTTTCCCATTTCTATGACTTTCGGCTCTGCTGGGGACACAACAATGGTTTCATTCAACTCCTAGTTAAAACTGCTGCCAGGACACTTGGTTTCTTTATGCTGCTGAATCAACAGGCAAAGAAAAGGATTATTCTGTTGGCTGGTATGTTTGATCCTGACTGTCAAGGGAAATAGATGGCTACTACACAATATTCCAGCATCGGATGCAAAGACAACAGTCTTACAGAGACAGCTTCAGCAACTGGAGCTTCCAAATCACGTAAGTCAATTATGTATCCATCTATTTATCTGTTGACCTCCTATCCTCACCTAATGGCCCTGCTTTTCTGATTGGATCCTGTCGGAGTGTGTAATGGAAATGACTACAAAGAGACTAAAGTGTTAACTTTCTAATAAGGATAAAATCCTTAAGCCACTGGACAAGATGAGAAGTGCTTTTGGAAGAAGGCTTTTAAGCAAATTGACACTAAGGTCCGATTACCACTAGGTCAGATAAGATGTTTTCCCAGGAGGACCCAGTACATGTTTTCCAGTGAAACAATGTACATTAACCTAAACAGACCTGCTACTTTATTTGTTAAATAGACAGTGTAGCTTAGTGGACTCTAATTAGTTGAAAAGCACCAAGTCTTAGAAAAATGATTTCCATGTCTCAAACAAATGGCTGTAAAAGGGAACTCTTGGACAGTCTATTTTACATGGAGGATTGCCAGTGTTAAATAATCTATAGAAAGCTTTGGAAAGATGACCACTCCATAGAAGGGATACATTCAAAATGGAATTTTCTTGGGACTGTTTCTCTCTGTTAGCATGTTTTATGCTAACCCTTGGAGTAGGAAAAGTTATTTAAGACATGTACAAGATTTTTGGATCTTGTAAAAACAATAATAAGGGTGTGACCTACTTTGTGATATCATGTCATTACTGGGTTGAAGTATATGGTACTTCTCAAAGTCTTGCTAATATAATATACTTTTCAGTGTCAGTAAATATTGAGGCATAAGGAGTTAGCCTAACAAAGGTTATATGACCATTTGCACCTTGTATAATGTTGGACAGGCCTTATGGGCCTGGTTTCAGGACTTTATCTGATTATGATAAATAAATGAGGACACCTAACTTTATCTCAGCTTCACAGTCACTTCACAAATGTCCTAATTTTATCTCAGAATTCATGACAACAACTTATTTTTGTCATTTAACACATTAATGTTCAAATTTCAGACACCTTAATTTTGGGTTTCTAGGGCACTTCTTTTTGCAAACCAAGAGCTAAGTTTCATGTGCTGGGTTCCAACTCTCTTTTTCAGTAACTGGCTTTTTAAATCCTGTCAATCAGTTATCGTGTAACTATGACTTAAATCACATAGTGAATTTGCAGTTGTGTGCTGGAGCTCTAAGAAACATGTATCCTCAGAACACCCAACCTTAGGATCACAAAATGAATCCCCCCTTCTCACTCTGTCCTTGCATCAACTAAGTTGTCAATGCACGACAGCATCTGAAAAATTCATTCCACAAGTCTTCATTACCACGGGATGCCAGAGTGGCCTCCGCCCTGAAGGAATTTCAGACTCCAGGGCTGTACATCCAACAAGGCTTACATCATTATTCTGTGAGCTTCCTTACCATATTTCTTTGTATATAATATCCCCAGGTATTTTCTCTTTCCACTTCAATTTTGAGGAACAAATGCGTTTTTTTATTTGCTTGGCTGGTTTTTACTCCAAGTTATTTTCACTACATCGAGCTGCTTTGGTTGTTGACAAAAGCAGTTGCTTCTCGGAAAGTGGCATGAAAGACCCCATTTGCTCAGAGAGAAAGAAGAGTGTGTACAGACTTGGTAACAGTGGGTGAGTGATTTGATGTGGAGGAAATTCAGCTGTAAATTGCAGTGGCTGTAGTCCCGGGGCTGCTGTAATCTGTTCCTCTAACTTGTACATTCTAGCGACCATTCCCTCCCTATCACTATTTTAGGAGTTAAAGATTTACTTATGAGGCCGTGGACATTAAGCCCCATGTAAACAAAAAACGTGGGTCATAAGATGACTCCTATTCTGAAACTTTCTCTCATTTCAAAGATTTCAGAAATGGTTACAGGAGAATGTTAAGCGTTCAGTACGTCTTGGTAGTTTAAGGATTCAGGGGGAAACTTTCTCAGCATGAAGAATCTGAGGCATATTTTGAAATGAAATCATTAGAAACATTGTTTTCTAATACACTTCACGGCTTATCCATGCTGAGCCATAGAAAAAGAGAGAGAATATACAAAATGGTGCCCCCTCCCACCGGCCATGTCATATAATAATTAGAACATTATGAGGACTCAGAAACGACTTGAGAGTGAGTCGCAAGGTCTAATGTCGTCTAGCACGTTATTGACCAGTCGGTTGCCACTGCATTTATTTAAGCTACTAATTGGAATTGCATCTGTTGCCAAATAAAATATATATAGCCTGCTGGCTTAACAAACTCCACAAGTAAAGGAATATCAGAAGTATTGTTAGATAGTTCCGTCCTGTCTTTTCTAATCGGTGGAACAGGAATGCAAAAGTAGCATGAAAAACGAGTGAAGAAAAGAGGACGTTCGTCTAGAAGGGAATGAAGTTATTTCCGTCTCATTGAAATCCTTTTGTTTGTGGTCTCAGCGTTCTTCTGGGAATTTACCAAATTATGAGATCTTTCTGAGGGACAAAATACCCTCTTCTGTTCTCTACTACAAATTAAAAAAAGATGCTTGGCTCTTCATTTACACAGCTCACTTGTCTAATAAATGAATTGTGGAATTGTGGTAAAATGTGTCTTCTGTAGCCCTGAATAATAAAGGCTGCTTCGCGTGGTCCTTCAGAGCAGAAGTCTTTTTTTTTTCCTTTTTTTTTACATTTTTTTCACCCCTTTTTTTTTTAATTGAATGGTAACTATGTACATTAATGCACTTCTGGGGTACTGTGTGGGGTTTTCACACATAATCCAAAACACTTCCATCAAACTGGTTAACATAGCCTTCATGTCATTTTCTTAGTTATTGTTCTAAAACGTTCACATTCTACTCTTAGAAAGATTCACTTGTACCCTTGTAAGATAAACCTCAGAAGGGATCCCTCCAATCCCCCTCCCTCCACCCATTCTCCCCTCCCCTCTCCCTTCCCCCTCCCCGTATTCTTAGGCTGTTATTAGGTTATAGCTTTCATATAAAAGGTATAAATTAGTTTCATAATAGGAGTGTGTACATTGGATACTTTTTCCTTCATTCTTGTGATACTTTGCTCAGAAGAACATTCTCCAGCTTAATGACAAACACAACTATTAACCTCAACTATGCCGCTTACTAACTTTGTGGGCAAATTTCTTAACCTCTCATAATCTTAGTTTCTTTATTTAGAAAATGGGGCTAAAACAACAGCCTCTAATCATAAAGTTACATCCAAATAAAAGTAATACATAAAAATTTCTTAGTGTTGGGCGGCGCCTATAGCTCATAGGAGTAGGGAGCCATATGCCGGAGGTGGCAGGTTCAAACCCAGCCCCGGCCAAAAACTGCAAAAAAAACAAAAAAAATTTCTTAGTGTCTGACACATACTAGAAGCTCAACAAGTGTTTGCTACTTTTTAAATTGCAAGCTTATACGTGTTTTACCTTGAAACAGTCATAGCATGCTTGTGGAAGTTAGGTCCATAATACATTGATTTTTGAATGGAGCAAGGTGAAGCATGACTCCTTAAAGAAATTTCACGCAGTCATTTGAGCGCGTTGTTCTCTGAAGATCCAAATGAGAGAAATAAGGCCTTCCAGAATTAAGCATAAAGAAATTCAGCTGACAGTCTAATCTCCTGAAACTGGGAAGGGATAGTGGAAATCTGTCTGCCTAAGAATTCCTCTTATGAACAGGCCAGAAGTTAGAAAGTTTGGAATAGAACACAGGTAAAATATAGACCCGGAGTCTTTGAGCGCATATCATAAGGAGAGATGCTGCATGGGGTTTATAGATAATTAAATCAGAATCCAAAAGCCTGGAAGAAGAGTGATCAAGTGATAGTTGAGGAATGAAAGCAAATATGGGCCATGGACCCAAAGGCTGGCTGAAGGACCACATCATTCCAGAACTAAGAGACAGATTGAAGGTGAACGAGGTGAGCATTTTTATTCATTTACCTACTTCCTGGGCACCAGGAGACAGACTAGTTAGGAGAATAAAACAATTTATTCACAGAGGAAGAGAATATATGGGACTCCAAGGACGTCTTTGTTTCCAGTTGCTCATCCATTCATTCTGTAAGTGTTAATTACAACTGATTTTGTTCCAGATGCATTCTAGACATGAGATACGCTGTGTCCAACAAAGACAAAGACTCCCACCTTCATGGAGCTTACATTCTAGCACGCATTAGACAAAATAAATAAATAAATAAATAGTAAGAAGAACTAAAATACGTTAAATGTTAAATGACGAAAGAGCCAAAGAGGAAGGGGAATAGGAAGTATTGTGGGGGAGGGGAGGGATGTGCACTTTTATTTAGATGTTACTGGAAAGTGGCATTTGGGCAAAAACCAAGGGAGTCGAGGAAGCGGACCACGTGCGTATCAGAAAGAGCATCATTCCCACCTTGGAAGCCACCTTGCCTGAGGCCAGGAGACCCAGCACTGTGGGGGCAGATAAGCCTCCTGCAGAGGGAAGCCTGCAGAATTAGTGCCGGTCAGGCTGGATGAAGAGTCCAGCAGTCATCACAGCATTTTCAGCCAGTCCAGCCACACAGAGATCCAAACAGCCAAGGAGAGCTACCAGGCCCTGACCAAGCAGCAGGGACCAAATTATGGACCGTGAGTCAGAAACTTGAGTCACAGAATATCAACAGGGCAAGGCCATCCTGTAGGCCCAGGATATCCCACGTGGGCCCAGCGAGCAGCTACTGAGCTTTAGCTCCCCTGAAACATCAGCAATGACATAAAAGGTGCAAAACTCCTCCCCTTCCTCCACCTGCAACCACTTACCCACATAACATTTCAGGGGAAGAAACAAGGAGAGGAACCTAAATAAATCACTGAATATTTTATCCAAGAGAATCTGGACACTACCTGAAAGTTATACTATGCTAAATTATTTAATTTATAACATATAAATTATGGATGAAGTCTATAATTGACAAAGCTTTAAACTGGAGTGGACATTTCATTTATTTTCTTTCATCCTTCCCCTACTCTGTACCAGCCGGGGTGGCCCCAGAGGAAGACATTGGAATTGAACTCTGAGTACGTTTGTGTCTCTAATGCATTTAAATGATCAAAGGAGAAATAGAAGGAGATATGTCTCTTCAGCTGCCACAGTATAGAAAGACTTGTGTTTTCATTTTCGTTATCTGTGAGTTTGTTCTAATTCCCTTTTTTTTCCCATTAGACAAATGCTTAGTCCTTTCATTTCTTCATTTAGCTATTTTTTTTTATGTTCTTGGTCCATGACAATTTTAAAAATAAGACGTTCTAGCAGCAGCACAAGTGACAAATATTATATTGCTTGTACAATAATTTCTACTATTCTGGGAAATTCACTTTTACCCTTTCCAAAGATGTGATTCTAACAGGAGCTTCCATGGTGATTGTGACTATTATAATTTAAAAATACCGTTCATTATTTAAATGAGCATTTACTGTGTACCTTATCCTCTCCTAATCCCTTTACATACATTAATTCATTTAATAATCTCAGGAACTAGCATTTCTTCCATGTTACAGGTGAAGAAAGGGAGAGTTAGAGAGATTAAGGAACATTTGCAACATCACACAGCCAGTAAACGGTGGGGCCTGAACATGGTTTTTTATCTATTACTTTGCCTCCCTAGTGGCGCTGCTTATGATACAGTGATTACGGGGACCAAATGAGTCCAATTATATTACCCTTCCCCGAATCTTCAATTGATTGTTTTAATGAAGAGTACATGACCCAAACCAGTTACTTTTCTTTTGCAAACTAGAACTGGGGAAGAATCAGCAGAAGAAGGAGGAGGCAGAGCTATAGGTTGAAAGTTTTGGGTGCTGCTGACGGCCATGTTTGTCATCAAATGGAAATTGTCAGACTTAGAGCATGAAGCCAAGATCAGCAATTTAGAGTATAGGCAGATACAACTGTCCCCGAGTTCACACTGTCCCTGAGGGCTCGTGGTGTTCCTATTAGCACGTTATGTAGCTCAAGTGGGGTTCTTGTCCCTCGTTGCAAAGGTCCTGATCAGATACAAGTAAAAAAGGAAGTTTAACCGTTCCATGGTCTCCTCTGTGATTGTTGGCAGTGAGTCTGTACTGATTTAGGGACTTGAGAGTTTCAATTTTATAACTTTTAACATTTAGACACACATCAAGATTTTCATTAATTCTCATAATGAGGTTATTTATTTGTCTAATATTTGGTCAACATATTTTTGAATCCCAGTTTTTTTTTTTTAAATTTTGTTATTTACTTATTTTGAGGCAGGGTCTTGCTCTGTCTCCTGGGCTACCCAGGATATCATCATAGCTCAATGCAATCTCAGTGTCCTGGGCTCAAGGGATCCTGCCACAGTCTCCCAAGTCGCTGAAGCTGAAGATGTCTGTCATCATACCCACTAATTTTTCTATTGATTTACTTATTTATTTAAATTTCAGATTAATATCAGGTACAAACGATCAGGTTACAATGTTTGCATTTGTTAGGCAAGGTTCTTATTATGGTTGTGTGTCCATTATTTGGGAGCATACCAATCTTCCTCCCTGTTTCCCATTCCCCCCAATTTGAATTGAGTTTTTCCCTTTTGTAGGGCATGTATTCGTTCATCTACTGGCTTCGTATTAGTATTGAGTACCTTCAGTTTTTGGTTTTCCATTCTTGTGATACTTTACTAAAGAGAATATGTTCCAACTCTAACCAGGTTAACACAAAAGATGTAAAGCTTCCAGCTTTTCTACGGTTGAATAGTATTCCAAATGCTATATATACCACAATTTGTTAATCCATTCTTGGGTAGATAGGCACTTGGGTTGGTTGTTTCCACATCTTAGTGGTTGTACATTGAGCTGTGATAAATGATCTAGAATAGATGTCCTTATGATAAAATGATTATTTTTTTCTTCTGGGCAGATGCCTGGTACTGGGATTGCAGAATCAACTGGAAGGTCTTTTTTGAATTCTTTGAGGATTCTCTATACTTCTTTCCAAAGAGGCTCTATTAGCTTGCACTCCTACGAACAATGTAAATGTGGTCCCTTCTCTCCACAGTAATTCCAGCACCTGCAGCTTTGGGACTTTGTGATGTGGGCTATTCTAATTTTTCTAGTTTTGTAGAGACCAGATCTTGCTCTTGCCTGGGGTGGTCTGCCTCTCCTGACCTCACATGCTTTTGCTTCTTTGACCTCCCAAAGTGCTGGTCTTACAGGTGTGAGCCACCATGCCTGCCCTAGAATCACAGATGATGAGGGAACTTGAAGAAGGCATCTCTACCCCCCTCAATATGCAGGAAATAATTCATTCTTCATGTTTCGACTTAAATAATTCCTTCACTGAGATCTTTGCTCTGTACTTCAGAATTTATTACCTCTTTCTCCTATCTTTAAAATATTTTTTTCTATAATGCTAATATAACATCTACCATACAGCATGGATATTTTGATAGTTACATACAATGTATATTGTAGCTTTTTGGCTTTGTATTTTAATATTTAGCATAGATTTAGTGATCTCTAGTTTTATAAGGTAAAAGTATTAAATACATTGGATAAGCATTAAATTTAAGGAAAAATCGCGAACCCCAGAAGGGTGGCCCTTCTCATCTTCCACAGAATCCTACATAATGAAGAATCATTCTGTTTCTTGATGTCTCCTTTGGTGAAAACTGCCTTGCCCTTGTCAGCCTGGGGGCTGAATGTTCTTCCGTGACTGTGTCATCTAATGGCATGCTCTCTATTTTACACTTGAAATATTTAAACTAGCATGCAGAGAACCCCTGTATGTCACATGTTTAAAAGTAAGATTCTTAATGGCAGTTATGGGTCTGTTTCAGACATTTCAAACCTGCTTCACAGTTTTGAACAGACTTCTTGGTGAGACTCAGTATTTTCTTTTATTTTAAAGCACTACATAGGCTGAAAAAGCTCATCCAAGGGTGAATAACAAATAAGATTACAATGTGTAGAGGGGTTTCACCTACCAGAAATCTCATGAAAACTTCCTCTTTTGAACTGGAATTGAGGCATGAATCATCCACTCTCATGTTGCTGCTGTGAATCACAAAATGCCTTCTTAAGAATCTGTAAACTGGATAGGACTCTTGAGGACCTCATGGGCACTGCAGACACTCTGTGTAGGTTCTGCCCCAGTCACACTGGGGCTGCACTCACTTAGGCTATAGAGACAGCAAGAAGGGGACAAATACAAGTCCATTGTATTTGATATAATGGGCACTGTGATTGCGAATAATCACAGAGGAGACCACGGAACAGTTAAACTTCCTTTTTCACTTGTATCTGATCTGTGTCCCTGTTTGTTGTCCTTGACCTCCACGACATTGAGGTGAGCACTGATTCCCTACATTCATGCCAGAGCCAGGCATCAAAACTCATTCTTCTTACAGGATTTCCTTTCTCTTTTTTTTATACTTGTTGCTACCTTCTTTCAAAATAAAAATCTTTTTCTTTGTGTATCAGTAACATATTTTTTTTTTTTTTGAGACAGAGCCTCAAGCTATCCCCCTGGGTAGAGAGCTATGGCATCACAGCTCACAGCAACCTCCAACTCCTGGGCTCAAGCGAGTCTCCTGCCTCAGCCTCCCAAGCAGCTGGGACTACAGGTGCCCACCACAATGCCTGGCCATTTTTTGGTTGCAGCCATCACTGTTGTTTGGTGGGCCCGGGCTGGGGATTCGAACCCACCACCTTAGGTGTACGTGGCTGGCGCCTTAGCCACTTGAGCCACAGGTGCCGAGCCTCAGCAACATATTTTAAGTGCAGCTCTTGTTAAACATTTATAAAAACACACAAACTCTATTTTTCTGTACACAGCTGAAGTTAGACATTTTCCCTTGGTATTAAATTTAGCTGATACTTTTTTTTTTTTTAATTAAGAGAGTATAGACCTAAACTTATACTACTGTTCTTGAAAGATCAAGATTAAAAGTCATCTTCCAACTATGTTTGAGAAGATGGACATATTTTATGTTACTTAATTATCTTTAAAGTCCTCCATTGCATGACTGTTGAAAAGACTCAATTTACTAGGTGCCAATGAAAGAATAAAAGAACCTCCCAGACAACTGCTGTTTCAGATGAGAAAGTATTTCAATCCTTTGTGCTGTCAGAATATAAAACTTTCATGTGAAGGGCGTTGCTAACCTTCCTTTGTTCCAATCAAAGTCGTGGCATCATTTGGGTCCAGACTGACATTCAACGCAAGTGTAAGATATGAATTTAATAAAATTTTCCAGTATATAGATTTATTAATTGGCAATGCCTTTAGGTCTTTGTCTCTCGAAAATATTTTGTGATATATGAAAGCAGTCTCCAAAGGAGCTTGACAGAATTGATCAATCTCCTGAGATTTTTACAGGTGTGCAGAGATTTTTTTTTTTAACCCTTCTCCCAAATTTCTGTTCTTTCACCAAAGGGTCACTTCATTCGACATCTTACTTTGTACCTTCTCTGACCCTTTTAACTAGGTGCCTTTTGGAACTGCTGGAGAGAGTTTGATGAATCGATAACAGCCGGTAGGAATGGCTACTGAATTTTTTGTTTATCTGAAATGGCTGGGGAGGAGACAGCCTGTTCCTTCCTGAATTTACAGTTGGGCAGTTTTCAGGCCTCCTGCAAATCACATGAACTATGATTAACTATCATGCTAACTACCTGCATATTTCATTTTGCATGTTTCTACAGTTGTTTTGGTTATACTTTCTTCTATCTTTTTCAGAAGGTGACACAGAGACTTGTTTTAATCATAAGTCTAGGTTCACAGCACCCTGTCATTATCAGACCTCATTTAATTATATTTTAACTAATCATCTCTTTCAGTCACTAGACCCATTCCTCTCCTGCCCCCTCCTGTCACCAGACCCCTGTTTTGTTTTTTGTTTATTTTTAAAATTATTTTCCAAGACTGGAAAACCTTGATTTTTTTTTTTTTTTTTTTTAGTTTTTTTGAGACAGAGTGTCACTCTGTTACCTTAGGCTGAAGCACCAAGCCACCAGCTTAATTCTCAGCAACTTCAGACTCTTGGATTCCTGGCTTTAACGATCCTCCTGGCTCAGTCTCCCAAGTAGCTGGGACTACAGGTGCCTGCCACAGTGCCCAGCTATCTATTTTGTTTAATGTATGTCCATTTGTCCGTTTTATCCTTATAGAACTTTATTTTGATCCTTTTAAAACTTACGTAATAATAAATGTAGTGGCCATAAATTTTAGCCATTTTTATGTTCCCTACACATTTTTTACATGCAGGAATATATTATCATCCATCCATGAATGTACAGCTCATTCATTGCTTCTAACTGTGGTGTAGTGTTTTTCGTCATGTATGTCACTGTATTTAATTATCCATTCTCTGAGCAGTGGACAGCCAGGTTGCCTTATGTCTTTACTAACCCTGCCATGACCTCGCAGGTGTTAGGGTAGAAGTGCCCAGGAGCTGGACAATCTGCCCGCACCTGCTGTCCTATCCTTCACACTCAGGGAACACGGACGTTGTTCTGTTTTGCTTCCCCCATCCCTGCCGCCGGCTGGAGCTGCTTTCCCCCGCTTTGCAGTGAGAAAAGGACCAACAATGATCTCCCTGGGGATTCTTTTCTGTGGCTGCTGCTGTTAATTTTTCAGAGTTCTCACTTGTACGGCATAGTAAGTGCTGGGTACCAGAAAAGGGAACCAGTAACCTATGTTAATTCTTTGTGTCTTCGGGAACCTAAAATCAAGAATTATTTCTGGAAGACAAATTCTTGTTTATAATGTGAACATAAGGTTAGACATTCAAGAAATACAGACGTGAAAATGCACGTTCACTGGGCACATTTAACACGCAGACCGTCAAGCTGATATCTACTCTAAATAAACACTAAGACTATTAACCACATTAGGAACCGCAAATCTCACAGGGGAAAATTACTGGCTGTGCAAATGGCCACAGATTTATTCGAAGTAATGAGGGGAAAAAATGACTCTGAGTAAGGTTTCTCAAATTTATTGCAGCAATGTATTTTCTGGTCATGTTCTCACCTTCCGAGCAAATTTTGATCTTTGTGATCTCTTTTATCTCTTTGATCTCATTCTTTGAAAAGCTCCCTTTTCTTGGGGGGGGGGGGGCGGGACCAGACATATGAGCCCTTCCCCTCCTCTGCTGGGTGAACTTTAGCACATCCCATCACCACCTAGAATCTTCCACCGTAAAATAGAAAACAGAACTTTGAAAACAGGAAAATTAAAACAAACAAATGCAACAAACAATAAAACACTAACATCGTTTTGACTCTGTGTCCTGCTCAGGCCCTGCCTGCACCCTTCACAGTCAAATCTCTTCCAAGAGGTGTCTTACTTTCCCTGGGAATTCACCCTTTGCACTTCACCAAAACTAACGTTACCTGAGGGGATGAAATTCAACACTTTTCACTCCTCTTTACATTCTTTTAATGACAGTATATGATAAATAAACCATTTACTCCACCTCCAAATACTCCATCACATGGTCTTGCTCAGTTTTAATTTCCAGCTCTCTAGGGAGAACTTTCTTTCATCCCTCTGTCTCCTCACACAAGCATCCCTGAGAGGTTTTTCAGCCCCTGTCCAAGGCACTCTTCTCTTGTCATTCTACTTTCCCTCCCTAAGCAGGTGCACAATTTTATTTGCCATGTATGTATTTTCCAGGGATTTTAAAATCTCCATCTGCAGTCCAGCTAGCTCTCCTAACTCCGGACGTGCCACTCTAGATTCACTCTCACCTTGAGGTGTTGCAGGCACCGCAGACCAAGCTGGTCCAAACCGAGCTTGTAGCCTCTCCTGTCTGTCCAGTTCCCCTCCTCCTTCTCCCCTGGTCCCCTTCCACGTCTCTGTGCTGTTGTGTGTTTGGTACAACCGTCTCTTTATTCAGTCACGCAATCATAAATGACCAAGTTGTCCTTTAAATTGGTCTTTCCTTGTTTTCATCCTGATACGTCATCAATCTCCAAATCTTATCATACTAATTCCAAAATAGATTTTAAATTCACCCACTTAAGCCCATCATCTGCCCTCTTCTATTCTGCTCCTCTTTCAATTCATTCTCCGAGCAGCAGCCAGAATAAACCATGAATCCTCAACTGGAATTTAAAATCTCACCCACACCCCCAGGGTGATATTGAGACCCCCACGGAGCAGGCCCACACCCCCAGGGTGGCATTGAGACCCCGCAGAGCAGGCCCACACCCCCAGGGTGGCACTGAGACCCCGCGGAGCAGGCCCACACCCCCAGGGTGGCATTGAGACCCCGCGGAGCAGACCCACACCCCCAGGGTGGCATTGAGACCCCGTGGAGCAGGCCCACACCCCCAGGGTGGCACTGAGACCCCGCGGAGCAGGCCCACACCCCCAGGGTGGCACTGAGACCCCGCGGAGCAGGCCTGCCCTCCCGCTTGTAATTCTGCTTTTCACTCTGTTTTCATCAGACCTAACGTCTTCCAGGCCCCGTGCTCTCCCGTCTCTCTTGATTTTCCCTGTGCCTGGAATACTCTTCCTGCATCACATTTCCCCACGTCACCCGAATAAGTGTCACTCGCCCTTTAGGATGTGGCCTAAAATTTGCCAAAATTAGGTGAAGACTCCTCTGTGAGGAGCTTATGTAGTGCCGTGTACTTTACCTTTGGTAACGTTAGTTAAGCTTTCAGTAACTAACTTCACATGCTACAATCTGCACTTCAGATAGGCAAAAATCATAACTCTCTTACTCTCCTGGCATAGAGCCTAGAAGCACAGGCAGTCAAAAATATTTGATGAATGAATGAATGAATGAATGCTCGAGGAAGAAATCTATCCTTGGCAGCCCATTCATAACTAATCGCCTCAAGAAATCCTTTCCTGGCTGGGCATGGTGGCTCATTCCTGTAATCCCAGCGCTCTGGGAGGTCAAGTCTGGAGGATTCTTGAGGTCAGGAGTTGGAGACCAGCCTCAGCAATAGCACAACCCAGTTTCTATAAAAAAGAAAAGAAAAATTAGCTGGGTATGGTGGAATGCACTTGTAGTCCCAGCTACCCAGGGGGCTAAGGCAGGAGGATTGTTTGAACCCAGGAATGTGAGGTTACAGTGAGCTATGATGATGCCACTGCTCTGTAGCCCAGGCAATGGAGCAAGACCCTGTCAAAAAACAAAGCAAAACAAAACAAAAAATCTTTCCCCTCTAGGCTCGGTGCCTGTGGCTCAAGTGGCTAAGGTGCCAGCCACATACACCTAAGGTAGTGGGTTCGAATCCAGCCTGGGCCTGCTAAACAATGATGGCTGCAACTAAAATAGCTGGGCATTGTGGTGGGTGCCTGTGGTCCCAGCTGCTTGGGAGGCTGAGGCAGGAGACTCACTTGAGCCCAGGAGTTGGAGGTTGCTGTGAACTGTGATGCCACAGCACTCTACCCAGGGGGATAGCTTGAGGCTTTGTCTCAACAGCAACAAAAAAAATCTTTCCCCTCTAAACTTTCCACTTTGAGGCTAAATTCCCCTTTATTTGTATTCCTAGTACCTTATCCATGCCTCTATGTTAACCTTTATTAAATTAGGTTACTTACTTTAAGATCTGCCACTACAGAATTTTTCTGTCTCAGAACTTAAACTGATTAAAACTGAATTGCCTTAGTGGGAACTCAACTCTGCTACCAAATGACCATACAGTCCTGTATAACTTTGCCTGAGTCTCCTCTTCTATTTAAAAGTCACAATAAGTTTTACATTGTACTTTGTTGTTAGGATTAAGTGACATCATACGTAGCAAGTGTTCAAAAAATGTTAATTAGCATTTTACTAACAATGTGCATGGGCTTGAATATTCTGTATTATTTTGCTATGAACAATAAGGCAAATTGCCTAAAGAGTTAGAGAGAGAGAAATGAAATTACAATTTAATTAATCCATTTATTCTTTCATATAAAACAGGTATTTGAGTACCTATTTCTAAATTTAATTCAATATAATTTCACACTGCAACCAGAATTATATTGTAAAAATGCAAGCACTCATTTGCCCTAGTCAAAATTTCTTCAATATTTTTTTTTTTATCACTTTTAGAAAAAAAAATCACAAAAGTTTTAGCATGGAATTAAACGATTCGTTCTAAGCTTTCCTGAATTTACCTCCGCCATTTTTTGGTTCTGTCCTGTTAGTTTCTCTTGCTCCAACCATATTTATCTCCTATTAAAACAAAGAAAGGGAAAAAGAAAAATAAGATGGAGATTTTAAAAAAGCCAAAAAGCCAAGTTTCTTCTCTGAAGCACCTGAAAGTCACGTGATCAAATTCTGCCTCTTTGGAATTTTTTTGAGGATCTTTCCCTTTTCTCTACCTCCTTCCCGCTCAAATATATATAGCAGAAATATATGTAGCAGAAATAAAAATGTATGATTTCTGAGACCCGGTCAATTGCTTTTATATATATATATATTTTTTTTTTTCTTTTCTCTTTCTCATAAATTCTCATGGGATCTTATATAAGCCCATATAATATTTGTCACATTTTATTATATTATATATGGAGTTATTTCTCTACCAGATTGTGAGCTCCTTGAGGGCAGGGACTTTGAAGACCATAGCAGTTGACATGCAGGCCTTGCATTTAAATGCTGGCTGTATCTCTTCTAAGCTCTTGCTCTTGAGTCAGCTTAGTTTTGTCTGCCTAGAAAATAGAGATAATTGTAGAACTTATCTAAGGATTAAATACATGCCTAAGACATAAGAGAAGCTCAGTAGATGCTACCTATTATCAAGAGTGTCTTTATGGTTACCGACAGCTGCATAAAACTGTCCTAAAATCCAGGGACTTACACCAACCACCATTTCATTTTTGTCACAGTTTCACGGGTCAACCCTCCAAACAGTTTGTCTGGACAGCTTCCTACTCCGGCAGCACCTACTGAGACCAGCTGTAAGGCCAAGAAAGTCATTCAGATTTGATATTCTACCAGTCTGAGAAGACTGATCTAGCTGACCAGCTGACCAGGGCCTGCACCTGACCTCTCTACCAAGCAGTTTCAGGGTAGGCCGACTTCTCACATGTTGATTTGCTTCCTGTAGGGCGAGACTTTCCGGAGAACCAGGCAGAAGATGCATAACTATAATAGTCCATTCTAGTGTTTATAACACAACACCTGAAACTTTATAATTTATTTTAAAAAGGACTTTATGTCTTGCAGTTTTAGAGGCTGAGAAGTTCAAGGTTGAGGAGTTGCATCTGGTGAGAGCCTGCTAGCTGGTCAGGACTCTGCAGACAGGTGAGAGGCCTGAGCATGCTAGCATATTCAGTTCCCTCTTCTTTATCTAACAAAATCACCGGTCCCACTCCCATGATAAACCCATTAATCCATTAATTCATGAGTATATTAATCCATCCGTGAGGGCAGAGCCATGAGGGCAGACCCAATCACTTCTTAAAGGCCCTTCTCTTGATACTACCACATTAGGGATTAAATTTCAATAAGTTTTGGAGGTAATATTCAAACCATACCAATGACTTTTTCTGACCTGGCCTCAGAAATCATGCATTTTTATTTCTGCTACATACAACTTGTTATAAGCAAGTCCTAAGGCTAGCCCCATTGAAGGGGAGTGGGCATTAGAGCCTACCTTTTGAGGGAGCCACCTAACCTTGTTAAGAGAGATGAAGACCATCCTACTGCTGAGATCTTCAGAACACATAGTCCATATACTTGTACCAAGTGTAACCAAGTACCATATTGGTATATTTCAATCCAATTCAATATTTCAAATCCAATATTTGAAAAATGGATAAATGAGACAGTCTATGGAAAGAAAATAAAAGTAGAACATAATCCTTACCCGTTAGGATATTTTAACTCTGTCTATACCAGCTAGTGAGAATCAGAGGTAATAAAAGTTCAGGTCTGCAGACTGGCCAGTGAAACTGAACTGACTCTACCTTTGTTTTTTCTCCTTTTCTTCTAAAGTGTAAACTAGCACAATATTTTAAAATTAGAAATGAAACCGAGTTTGCTCCCAAGACTGACCTCCAGTGCTTACTCCTTCAATTACACATACAATTATATATCTACCATGTTTTAAAACTTGATTAGGCTTTGTAGCAGTTGTCTTACTACTATATCTTTGTATCAGTTTGTCTTACTACTATATCTTTAACACAAAAAGATATAGTCTTTTGCTTTGATAAAGAAAATTACAGGGTGGCGCCTGTGGCACAAAGGTATAGGGTGCCGGCCCTATATGCTGGAGGTGGCAGATTCAAACCCAGCCCCGGCCAAAAACTGCAAAAAAAAAAAAAAAAAAGAAGAAAATTACAGAGAGTTTTATAATAAAGTTTATCATCTAATTATCTCTTTATATGTGCAAACTATCATTTAAAAGGTAATCATTAGTTAAAATATGTATCATAAAATGTTTTATAAATCCAAAATTATTTTTTAGAAAGAATAGAAACAAAACAGAAAAAACAATTGATCTAAAAAAATCTATGATCAAATTGTTGTTGATAAAAAGAACACTTAGAGAGGAATTTTGATTTTGAGATCATTGTCTATCATGTTCCTCCTTTGCTGGCAATGTAATAAATTTTAAACTTGCATCCATTCATGAAATTCCCCTCCCCATGTGCTCAGATAGTCTTTAGGCTCTGCTTTCTGATGAAAATACAACTGATAATTACACTACCACAGAGCATATTGTATTTTCCAAATGCATTATTATACAAAATATTGAATCTAGAATTAAAATTTCTAAAAATAACAACTACAAGAAGAAATGCTTAGCCAAAGATACGTAGTACGTGATACAAAGGCACGTCCAAATGATGGCACAACAACATGAAATCTAACAAGACAAAAATAAAAATTTCTCAAGCATGGGTCTCATGCCCAGTGAGAACAAGCTCTAATTTTATTATTCACATATGATGGGTAGTTGCATCTTCTTTAAAATTTGGAATGTCTTGCTTAGCAGTGGATAAAGCCCAGACTCTAAATTCAAGATTTTTCTTTCTCCTGGACCACAGCCCAACTCACTGAAGTGAAGAGTTGCATTTACTACAATTCAACAGCACCTAAGGGACTGAGAGGAAGAATATGCATTGATTTACTGTGACTATTGGCTGCTATGATTTGGCAGAAACCAACGGGCACAGAAAACGATACTTGGGTACCATCTACTAAAGAAAATGCAGGAGAAAGTAAACAGATTCAGCTGAGTGAAATTTAGTGATGTGATTTTTTTATTTGTTTTTCTGATTAATCTCTGCATTTATCATTTAAAGTAAATAGTGGTGAAAATATGTTCGACCTTTCTACCGATGGTATCCAATTGTGTTTAAATATAAATGAGCACAAACAATTCCTGAATGAAATATATTCGAACAATAAAAACGAGTATAATCTTTTTTGAATGAGATGATGTCAAACATTACCGAGTCCTTGAATTTAAGGAAGTAGACATCACTTTTCAGTAGAAATTCTAAAGCAACTCAACCACATATTTGCTTAGTATCAATACTGACCATTAGATACATGTTGAAGATGTTCTTGTTGTTACTTCTTTGTCCTTGAACATGTTAACTTATGCATGGAATTCCTGTTCCCCCTCATGATTTGGAACAAAACCAAACAGCTTGGGTCCACTGGAGAGCAATGGGCCTCGATTTGGCCACAAAAAAAAAAAAAAAAAAAATTCTTCATTCTTTTTTGTTGTTTACACCATCAAAAGTCTTGAGTTTACCTTTAAGATATAAAAGACTATTAATTAATCCACTACTGTATAATTTGACCATGAATCCAGTGAACATTACTATTCTCTGGAGGGCTAAGAAATCCTTATGGAGAAGCTGATAATTTCTGGTAAAGAAGTCTTAGAAGATACAAATAAGAATCAAAATTCACTTTGTTCTTACAGTTGACCCTTGAACCAGTGTATGCTGGATTAGGTATGCTGATGCTTCTCATGGTGGAAAATCCACATATAACTTTGATGCCCCCTAAACTTAACTACTTACTAATCACCTACTATTGATCAGAAGCTTTACTGATATCATAAGCAGTGAACACACATTTTGTATATTTATTATATAATACATTATTACAATAAAGTAATCTAGAAAAGAGAACACTTCTACATTGCTGGTGGGAATGCAAACTGATATGTTCCTTTTGGAAAGATGTTGGGAGAACACTTAGAGAACTAAAAATAGACCTGCCATTTGATCCTACAATTCCTCCACTAGCTATATATCCAGAAGACCAAAAATCACATTACAAGAAAGATATATGTACCAAAATGTTTATTGCAGCTCAATTCATAATTGATAAGTCATGGAAGAAGCCCAAGTGCCCATCGACCCATGAATGGATTAATAAATTATGGTATATTTATACCATGGAATATCATACAGCCTTAAAGAAAGATGGAGACTTTACCTCTTACATGTTTACATGGATGGAGCTGGAACATATTCTTCTTAGCAAAGTATCTCAAGAATGGAAGAAATAGTATCAAATGTACTCAGTCTTACTATGAAACCATTTATATAGCCCAAGAAGAAGGTAAAAGGGGAGAGGGAGGGGAGGGGAGGGGGGAAGATGGGTGGAAGGAGAGTAATTGGTGGGACCACACCTATGGTGCATCTTACAAGGGTACAAGTGAAATTTACCAGGTGTAGAATATAAATGTCTTAACACAATAACTAAGAAAATGCCATGAAGGCTATGTTAACCAGTTTGATGAAAACATTTCAAATTATATATAAAACCAGCACAATGTACCCCATGATTGCATTAATGTACCCAGCTATTATTTAATTAAAAAAAAGAAAGAAAATCATAAGGAAGGGAAAAGATATTTATGATTCATTAAGTGGAAGTGAATCATCATAAAGGTCTCAATCCTCGTCATCTTCATGTTAAGTACACTGAGGAGAAGGAGTTGGTCTTACTGTCTCAGAGGTGGCAGAAGTGGAAGAAAATCTGCATATAAGTGGATTCAAGTAGTTCAAACCCATGTTGTTCACAGGTCAACTGTATTACATGTGATCATATTTTTAGTTAGCAAATACACATTGCTGAGTGGAAATGGTCTCTATGTGTATTGCTATGATTCTCACCTTTAAACTTTTCCCCATTTTGTATAATGTTGGCTGGGGGTTTATTATATATGGCTTTTATTATTTTGAAGTGTGTTCTTTCTATGCCAAGTTTGCTGAGGCACCATATTTAGACAAAGAAATTTGGTTTTATTTACTGATTGTGGTTAGAATGTTTTGAAAATATACTACTGGTATAGACACTATTAACTTTCTATGGCTGCTATAACAAATTAATAAACATGAAGTAGTCAAAACCAACACAAATGGACTAGTAATATGTTACAGTTCTGTAGTTCCAAAGGTATTACCATAAGTGCATTTTTTTCTTGTTATTTAGGAAGACTTCTGTTTTCTTATCTGTTCTAAATTCCAGAGGCTGCCTGCATCCCTTGGTTTATGGCCCTCTTTTCAGCTTTTCAGCCACATTTAAGGACTCTTATGGTTACACTGGGCCTGTCAAAATAATCCAGGATAATCTCCCCATCTTAAGGTCAGCCGATTAGCTACCTTCTTCCCATCTGTAACCTAAATTCCCTTTTGTCATGTAACCTGATATATTCATAGGTTCAAAGGATTAGAATTTGGGTATCTTTGTGGGGCCATTATTCTGCCTACCATAGACACTAAACATTGGGAGTGAAATTGTTATTCTGTAGTCATTCCAGGTAAAATTCAATAAATAACAATATGTTATTTATTGAAGAGAAATGGTCTAGATAGCTAGACCATTCCCAGTGTCATTGTGGGTCTACAAAATGAAAATGGCAACATGTTGTAGGAGTTTTGTGAGCAGAGAAACAGGAGGAGAGGCAACATTTGAGGTCAGACAATTAAGCTTGCAAACTCATCCTAGAAAAAATGCTACATACCTCATTGCTGCAGTCACCAGATGGCCAAGGGGACCAAAAGTGACCAAAGCGATACAGCAAGGAGGCGTGTAGCACTTTTGTGAGGACAATTTCATGAACTTAATTGTTGAAGCCTCATAGCATTTATATGATTTATTCTCACTATTTTCAGAGAATAGAAAGAACAGAAGAGAAAGCAAACCTCTTGGTTCTTGCTTCTCTTGCTCTCGTGGCAATTACTTTTGTTAGAGGAAGAGATAGGGCTGCTAAAAAAGAAGAGAAAATGAAAATAAGCAGCTGAGAAGATGATGAAGGTGGCCAGAACTGAAGCCCAGAAGGACATAGGTATTGCTACACGAGTAAAGGGGTAGAGTTTCCCATTTGTACCAGCAAGCTGGGCCAAGTATCAACTCAGATGGTGATGGCTGCTTATGTGCCAAGGAGGGTTGGAATACTTTTCTTTTTTTTGAGACAGAGTCTCACTTTATCATCCTTGGTAGAGTCCTGTGACATCACAGCTCACAGCAACTTCAAACTCTTGGGCTTAAGTGATTCTCTTGCCTCAGCCTCCCAAGTAGCTGGGACCACAGGCACCTGCCACAACATCTGGCTATGAGGGTTGGAATACTTGACCAAGATCCCCATGGTCATATATGACAGAGAAGTAAAGCATGGGAATTCCCTGAAAAAGACTACAAACACCCAGGCAAGGACAAGGGGCAGAAGGGTCCCACAGACTTCAGGTTTCTTGAACTGTGGGAGAAGGGAAGGAGAATGAAAAATTTTTGATTTGGGGAAATGAGAATATTTTCTATTTCTTCTGTTAGAATATCTGAAGTGCATATATAAAACACTTTAAAAATAGCTATTCCTCAATTAATCTTTAGTCTCTGTGATCTAATTCAGTTCTTTCCAAACACTATGCATGCTGAGTACAAAGTACTAAGAAAAACCTCTCATTCACTTGTGTATATATATATTTTTTTTTTCTTCAATGTCCTTAATAAATAAGGCTTCTTAAAAACCAAATAGTAGCACGTTTCTGATTTCACTCTTCATGAAAGTAATGCTCTTTTTATTTGAAACCTTTCCTGCTATGCCTAACATTTAGTCGTTCTAGTATGCTATTGGTGAATACTTGTTATAAAATGCGGAAACATTTCTGAAAGGCTACTCAGTATGGTGAAGAACGTATTTGAACAACTGAAAAGAAACTTACTCTATTTAAGCAAAGTATGTATGCATTTTGATATTACTTCATTTAATTTTTAAAATGCACCTTATTTATCCAACCAATTGGAACTGTCCAGGTATGCATTTATTTATGAAGGCCTTTACAATTCCAAACGGCTCACAATAGCTTATTTGAGAGTATTGGAGTTAAGGCTCTAAGTCAATGTTAAGACTCATAAGCCAAATGAAAAGCTGTTATTGTGGAATGTGTGAGTCATTTTCTAGAGTAGAATACCCCAGAAGATGTAAAGACTTTTATTCAAAATACCCAGAAAACTTAGACAATATCATGAAATTAGCTTCAAAAACTTCAGTTGTTAATATCATGCAGGGACCATAACTACTGGAAAAGATCCACCAAATTCACAATTATTTATTAGCATTACAATAAATACTCATTGACTATGGCAATGAAAATGCCATTAGAATTTTAATAGCTAAGAAAAACAGTCCTCTAAATAATTTACAAAGCCCTCTATGTAGCTAGGCTAGTCTACAAAAGGAGAGTAGGTATAAATCTCTTCTATAGCTGGGGAAAGACAGGTCTGAGGTTACATGGTCCATGTGGTTTACCACTGCCCAATTTTGGGACCCTCATACACTTCACTGGTTTTGTTCTACATAGTGACTCTCCCATCCATTGACAAGTATATTCTGTGAGCCAGCTCATTCTATTTTTACTACAGTGCACTATTTTCTGGATGCATCTGTCTATTAATTTATAAATATCAGGGAAATAAGCTTGTACACAAGCTTCACTCTGTTCGAATGCTTTTTAGAGAGCTAAAATGTGCCAGACTATGGGTCCAAATTAGTGATTTTCAAAAAGGGTGCAGTTTGCCCCTCTCACCCAGTTTCCATGAGACGTTTGGCAATGTCTGGAGACAATTTTGGTTGCTAAAACTGGATTGAGGGTACTACTGGGACTGAGTGCGGACAAACTAGAGCAGCTGATAAACACTCTCCCTTGCACCAGACAGCTCACACCAAAGGGATTATCTGGCCCAAGAACATGTGAATCGTGCCAAGTTTCAGAAATCCTGCTCTAAATTTAAACAAAAATAACAAGACCAATACGTACATAGTTGTCAGGGAACATAGACGTTTGGCTAGTAAATATTATTTATAGAACGTCTTCTTTGGCAAGAGAAGATGTTGGAAAAAAATGGCCTACCTTCTTGAAAATGTTAAAGTTTTAATAAGGTAGTTGATCTAAAATTTAGTCAGCTTATTCTTTCTAAAATTTAGTCTATAGGTGTAAACAAAAGCACAAACACAAGAAATATAAAGCATCCATCTGTGCGACTGTTGCATGGTAGGCCCTCAATAGGTATTTGTCTAGTAAAGAATTAGTGTCCACTGTGCTCTTGGTAGAATCAGCCTCAAATAAGAGCGTTCCAGTGATTGAGGAGTTTATTTTCTAGTAGGAGAAGATTGATAGTTAAACAAACAAATGCAATTAGAAGAGAGAAAAGGCTGAAGAAAAAGGAAGGTAGCATATGCAAGTATTATTGTGCAACATAGAGGCTTAAATTTTATTTTATAGATACTAGCATTAAGAACGATCAGAAAGAAGTGCAGAGAATGGCCTAGAGTGTTCCCTATCACTAGGACTTTAGTACCCAGTGGAGAGGTGTTAGGAACTTTAACAAAGATAGTAGCATGACTGTGGAGAAGAGTGGGCAGGTATAAAAGCTATAAATAGGATGGAATAAACTGAGTTTGGTGATTGATTAGCTGTGATGGTGATTGGGGATGGTATGAGAGAGAACAGACATCTAAGATGACCTTCCGTTTGCAAGGTGGTTGCTATGATTTGAATGTACCCCCTCCAAAATTTAAGTGTTGACAGTTAATGGCCAATGTGATGGTATTAAGAGGTGGCTGGTGTCTTTAAGAGGTGATTGGGGTACGAGGGCTCCTTCTCTCATGAATGGGATTAAGTTCCTTATGAAACAGGTTTTAGGAAGTGTTTAGCTCTCTTTCCCTTTCACCTTCCACTATATAGACACAGTCTTCTTCCCTCTGTAGGATGCAGCAACAAAATGTTGTCTTGGAAGCAGACACTACTCTCACTAGACAACCATACCTGCTGGTGTTTTGATGTGGGTCTTCTCAGCCTCCAGAACTTTTAGAAATAAATTTCTATCATTTATGATATTTTGTTATTGCAGAACACATCAGCCTAGGGAAGTGGGTTGGGTAAGTAGTTATTCACTAAAAGAATCAAAAGAAGAGTTATGGAACAATTTTCTGAATTCACTGTGGTAATCCAACGTTGAAATGCCTTCATGATATCCTGGTGGTGTTGTTTAGAAGAAAGTTGAATATTTGGGTCTAGGATTCAGAGAGCTAGCCTATTTGAGAGATGAAAATGTTTTATGAATCTGTGATGTTCCTGTATGTCTTGTAGGCAAAGAGATTGATGGCTTTTGGTTCTCTGCTATTTATTCAAGGATGTTTGTATAGGGAATAACCTGAAAATAGTAATGGTATCTCATTATGAAGGGCACAGAGATGTGTTTGCTTTAAAGTATACTAAAGAAAATGTGTCAGAAGAGGATTCTGGGAAGATAGTAGAGTAGGAATCATGAGGGATTTGTCTCCCTATCTAGACAACATTTGCATTAGGAGAATAGAATCTGTCTGAAATATTTTGAAACTCTGAAACCTATTGACAGCATGCAACTTCCATGCAAAGGTTTGGATGATGACTGTCAATGTCAGCCCTCTCCTCAATAGCAGCTTCTATCACTTGTTCCCGCCCTTGTGGCAAGCAGCTGTGACATGTTCCTGCAGCAGCTTGCTACAGCTTGTGGGACCCAGCAAGGACAAAAAAAATGCTGTATGCTGTCCTTCAAATATTAGGGAGACAAGGCTCTAATATCTGGTTGCTATGAAGCTGGTCTAGTACAGATGTTAAGAACATGGGCTTTAATAACCAACTGTATAATATCTGACTGCTGCTTCTGATTACAGAGGTATAGGCCAAAAAGTGGTCACATGATGTTATCATGCCACTCTTCATTGGCATGAATGTAGATGTGTAGGGCCCCTTTCCTTTCAGTTGAAGTAACTTAAAGGATATTTAGAGAACTGAAACCAATCCTTTTTTCCTTCTACCCCATCTTTCTCTTTTTCCTTTTTTAAGAGCCACAGATTAATAACTAGGAAATTAAAAAGCAACTGCATATATGTGTAAAAATAGAAAGTGACTGCACAAACCAAGGAAAAGTACAAGTTCAAAGAAGACCTGATAAGACCTCAAGCTGATCCTTAGCATGTGAATAGCCTACAACAATAACAAACCAAAAACAATAGCAAAAGCAACAAAGCCTAAAGAAGGAGAGAATCTGATTTTGAGAGTTACCACATTATTAGTTTCAAATGTCCAATTTTAAACAAAAAACCACAAAGCATACAAGGAAAGAGGAAAGTATGACCTATTCAAAGGGGAAAAAAAATAAAGGGACACAAATTGTCCTTTAATAATTCCTACTGGTAGTTCTACTAGACAAAGACTTTAAAGCAATCATCTTAAAAATGCTCAAAGAAGTAAAGAACAATGTGAAGTCAAGAAAAGAATTTATGAACAAAATATCAATAAAAAGAATAAAAATACATAAAAGGAAACCATAAGAAAATTCTGGAGGGGAAAAATACAATTATTGAAATGAAAATTCACTAGAGAGATTCAAAGGCACATTTCAATGAGAAAAATAAAGAATAAGAAATAAACCAATTAAATCAAGCAGATATATAAAGAATACTGTATCCTACAACACTACACACATTTTTATCTAGCACATATAGGACAATTTTCTAGTATAGCCTATACATTAGGCTAGAAATTAAGTCTCAATAATAAGATTGATGATAGATATCATCCTCAGTTTTCTTTTTCAAACACAATGGGATGAGTCCTTAGAAATCAATAGTAAGTAGTAAAATTAGAAATCAAAAGTAAAACTTGAAAATTTAAAAATTTATAGAAAAAATTCACTTATAGAAAACAATACACTCTTTTAAAAAATGTATATTAATATGAGGGTATAAACAATTAGGTTACATTGATTGCATTTGTTAGTTACAGTCCAAGTTGTAGTTGAGCCCTTCACCCAGGAGATGTGGCTTATACACTTAGACTGTGCTCATTAGGTGAGAGCACACCATTCCCAAACCTCCTTCTCTCTCCACCCTTCTTCTTCCCTCCTCCCTCTCACTTGAATTTAATTGTGTTTTTATCTCACGTGGGCCTAGTTTGTTGTTCATCTGCTGGTTTCATATTAGTACTGAGTACATTGGTTACTTGTTTTTCCATTCTTGTGATACCTTACTAAGGAGAATGTTCTTCAACTCCATCTAGGCTGATACAAATGATGTAAAATCTCCATCCTTTTTTATGGCTGAATGGTAATCCATGGTATACATATACCACAGTTTCTTAATCCATTCCATGGGTTGATGGGCACTTGGGTTGACTCCATATCTTGAAAATTATACATTGAGCTGTGATAAACATTTTAGTGCAACTATCCTTATAATAGAATGATTTTTTTTCTTCTGGGTAGAAACCTAGTAATGGGATTATGGGATTGAATAAAATAATACATTCTAATACAACTGATGGACCAAAGAATAATAATAAAGAAAATTAGAAAATACTTACAGGTGAAAATAAAAGCACAGCAAATCAAAACTTAGGACACAGTGAAAGTACCGCTAAAAGGAAAATTTATAGCTACAAGTGCTTTCACTAAAAATAAGAATGATCTCAAGTAAACAACCGAACTTTCCAACTAAAGAAACTAGAAAAAGAAGAACAAACTAAACCCAAATCTGAAAAAAGAAGATCATAAAGATTAGCGCAGACAAAACCAAATTAGAGAACAGAAAAACAATAGAGAAAATAAACCAAAAGATAGAGGCTGGGCTTGGTGGCTCACACCTGTAATTCTAGTATTCAGTTGATGCAGAAAAAAATATGAAAAAAATGAACAATCTTGAAACAAACCAGAATTAAGAGGAAACTACTTCAACATAATAAAAGCCATATATGAAAAGCCCACAACAGGCATCATATCAATGATAAAAGACTGAGTGCTTTTCCTCTAAAATCAGGAACAAGGCAATGATATGCACTTTTGTCACTTGTATTCAACATATGACTTGAAATTGTAGTCAGAGAAATAAATCAAGAAAAGGAAATAAAAGACATCCAAATTAAAAAGGAAGGAAAAAATTATCTCTGTTCAAAGATGATATCTGATATGTAGAAAACTCTGAAGATTCCACCAAAAGAACTGCTAGAATTAATAAACGAGTTCAGTGAAGTAGCTGATAAAAAAATCAACACACGAAAATCAGCTTCATTTCTATATACTAACAGTGAACAATCTAAAAAGGAAATTATTAAAACATTTCAGTTTATAATAACGTCAAAATTGATAAAATATTTAGAAATTAGCTACCTAAGGACACAGAGGATGTGTATGATGAAAGCTAACATTAAGAAAAGAAATTAAAGGCTGGGCCTGGCGGCTCAGCATGTAATCCCACTCTGGGAGCCTGAGGTGGGTGGATTGCTTGAGCTCAGGAGTTAGAGACCAACTTGAGCAAGAGTGAGACCCAGTGTCTACTAAAAATGGCAAAAAAAAAAAAAAAAAAAAAAGCCTAGCTGAGCATTGTGGCAGGTGTACATAGTCCCAGCTACGGGGGAGGCTGAAGCAAGAGGATGGCTCAAGCTTAAAAGTTTGAGGTTGCTGTGAACTATCACACCACAACACTCTACCCAGGGTGACAGAATGAGACTTTGTCTAAATAAATAAATAAATAAATAATTTTTAAAAAGGAAAGAAATTACAGATGACATAAGTGAAACAATATCTTGTGTTCATAGATGGAAAGACCTAATACTTTTAAGATGGTAATATTGCCCAAAGTAAACTATAAATTCAGTGTAATTTCTATCAAAACTCAAAAGAATTTTTTTTTACAGAAATAGAAAACCCATACTAAAATTCATATGGAATCCCATGGATCTCTAAAGAACCAGAATAAGGGCTGGGTGTGATGGCTCACGTCTGTAATCCCAGCACTCTCAGAGGCTGAGACTGGCAGATTGCTTAAGCTCAGGAGTTTGAGTCCAGCCTGAGCAAGAGTGAGACCCCATCTCTAAAAATAGCCCAGTATTATGGAGAGTGTGTGTAGTCTCAGCTATTTCAGAGGCCAATGCAAGAGAATCACTTGAGTCCAAGGCTTTGAGATTGCTGTGAGCTATGATGGCATAGCACTCAACCCCAGGGTGACTGAGAAATACTGTGTCAAAATAAATAAATAAATAAATAACCAGAACAACCTTGAGAATGAACAAAGGTAGAGGACTAATAATTCCTGATTTCAAAATATACCACAAAGCTATAGTAATCACAATAGTGTGATACTGGCATAAAACAACCCCCCCCCAAACAAATAGACCAATGGAATAGGAAAGAAAGTCCCCAAGTGAACTCTTGTGTATATAGTCAAATGACTTTTGAAAAAAAGAACATTCAGTGAGGAAAAAAGTCTTTGCAACAAATGGTTCTGAGAAAACTGGATATTTACTTGCAATAGAATAATATTGGACCTTTATCTAAAAATGTATACAAAAATCAAATCAATAAAAATTAAAGATGTAAATGTAAGAATTGAAACTAAATGGGCAAGAGACTTGAACAGAAACTTCACTTTGGGACATATACCCCCAAATTGAAAGCAGGATCTCAAAGAGGTATTTGTACATCCATATTCCTACTGGCAATATTCACAGTAGCTAAAACATAGAAATGACACAGTGTCCACTGACAGACAAATGGATAAGCAAATGTGGTCTATTCAGCCTTAGAAAGAAGGGAATTTCAACAACATGAATGAACTATGAGGGCATTATGCTAAGCGACATGAACCAGTCGCGAAAAGCACAAATACTGTACATTTCCACTTGTAGGAGACACCTAGAGTACCTCAAAATCATAAAGACTGAAGTAGAATGGTGGTTGCCAAGAACTGGAGGGAGGAGGGGAATGGTGAGTTATTGTTTAATGGGTAGAGTTTCAGGGTTTGCAAGATGCAAGAGTTATGGAGATAAATAGTGGTAAGGATTGTCCAACTTTTATGAGTGTACTAAATTCCACAGAATTATGTACTTAAAATAGTTGCGTGTATGGATTTTATGCTATGTATATTTTAGCATAATTAAAAAGTTGTGCCTAGGCTAGAATATCTTCCTCTAGAGCATAGGTTGGACAGATTGGCTTTGGGGGGTTCCTAAATTCGTATTTTGTCAGTCATGATGCAAATACAGTAGGTGTAGTACCCAAGCAGACCTCAGCAACATGCCCCTATCGGACTTGGGTGGAAAAAGGGACCTGGCAAGAATCTGAAGCATACAGTTTGCTGTGCTATGACTAATGAAGTTCTTTGTCTCTGATCCAAGTACTTTATGTTTTCTGCCAAGATCCATGAAAGAGTGGCAGTCTAACCTGTTAGCTTGCAGGGAGAGTAAAATCTCATACAGTTATTGAAACTGAGATTTGAGAGTACTTAGATTAGCAGTAGTGGCTGAAGCTATAGGAATGCATAATATCCCTCAGCCCAGTGCGAAAGGAATGGAATTCTTCAGCCTGAACTACATAGCATTTGCTTTCTTTGCTATTTCCTCCCCCTCCACCCATCTGTCCATCTTTCTCCTCCTTTCCACCTCTCCAATCCCCTTCCTTCCTCTCCCCTCCCTCTCCATTTCCTTCCCTTTTCCTTCCTCCCTCCCTCCTTCCTTCCATTTGTTCCCATTCTCTTCTCTCCCATTCTCTCTGTTTCCTAATGGCAGATATGTCTGGGAGGAAACCAAAAGAAAACACATCACTGTTCACAGAAAGGCCTTCCGTTTTCCCTAGCTGAAACAGTCTTCTCAAAGACATCATCTTCTGCAGAGGTCAGAACAGGCCTCGGTGTCAGAATCTCATGGTCTGGCCACATGATAGATGGGGGGGCGGGGGGGGAGGGCGGAGATAAACTGTTTCCACTAGAGAGGACACGGAGAAAGCAGATAAAGGGAAAATCATGCAGGGAGTGTTCTGTGAAACCATTGGAGAAGAAAGGTTTGTTTGTGAAGGTTCCAGAGAAAATGCAATTTATTACATCCATCAATTTAATACACGGACATTGTTGCAGAATAAGAACATTCACACTGTTCTAACTTGATAAGATGGCACTTTTATTTATCCTCCTTTTCTTTGCTATCCTGAGACCTTTTCAGATCTGTCTGTATTTCTATTTCTGATGATTTCAGATCTTGTTTTAATGTGTATGTCTGTTATTAAAAAAGGATTTGAGTTGAGTTGAAATTTTTTGAGTTGATGTTTCTGGTGGTGGGGGCAGTGTACATGGGACGGGAACCACAAGAGGAACTTTGAAGATGAGAAACAAGTTTGTGTTTTGGAGGTTAAGTGGCCAACCAATGAGGTTCCTAAAGTTGGTGGACCAATTCCAGTAAACTTTTTGGGTAAGAAGAAAAGACAGAACTTGAGGAGTAGACACATTGAAGAACCACTGGATAAGATCCTGAAGAACAATTCAGGGGCTGGCTCTTAGTTCACTAACCACCCAGCTGTCAATCAAGTAAAAGCATCTCATGGCCAGCACTCAAGGACTACATTGGTTGAATCTCTTGAAGGCCTTGAACAATCTTTCTTTCTGAATACATGCAAATCTACCTTCTCCAAATGGCCAACAAGAGTAATGATCATTCATGAGGCAAATCTTTTATTTTGTCTTGCTACCCTCTGTGTACACATAGTACCTGCATATACAATGAGGGAAAGGTCCTGCTGAACCATTTTAGGCAGTGTCATTGTAGGAATTTTTTTTTTTTTTTGGAAAGAGGAATATTTTCAAGTAGAGCTTGAAAGAGAAGTGAGCACTTTTCCAGAACAAAGAATGGCATGAGCACAAATTCAGATTTTTTTAAAAATGGCGGTTATTTGCAAAAAAATAAAGGCATATAAACCTGAACGAGTAGTGGATTTATTGACAGTAAGTAGAAAATTATGTTAGTCAATTAGGAAATAATTATATTACGTAAAGGGAAAATTAAAAATTCAAATTCTGGAGTATCAAGGTTGGTACTGGCAAGTGCAGATTGGTGAAATTAATGCAGGACATTTTAAGTTACTGCTATTAAGTGCAAAACGTTATATAGCTAACAAACATCCAATATCTCTGTGTTATTCTCTCCTCAAAGTGAAAACATATTGGAAAAAAAGTAGGAATATGTGGTTGCTAAATATTTCTAGAAGAAAATTATTTTCCTCTGTATTTAAAAAAAGTTGCATCGCATTTCAACAAATAACATTATAGTGCACCAAGCAAATGCCTTTCACAAAAATAGGCATCCTCCTTTTTATATATTTGTGTCAAAATATGATCTAATGTTCCAGATGTTATCTGTGAGCACTGAAGCAGCACTTGCATAGCTAGCTCATGTGGTTTCTGAGCTTGGACTGTGCGCATACTATGATCTATGCAGACTTGTCATGAGAATGCCTGTTGCAAAAAGATGGACTCAGTGTTTCTGCAAATGCATGCCTGAATAAAAGCTGTCAATAATGATTCATCAATATGTCTTACTGGCCAGTTTTTTTTTCCAGCATATGCAGTTCCTGTAATGTGTTGTGATAATGCTGGTTTAAAATAGCGATGGTTCCAGTCAGTTCACATTAAGAGTAAACAAACAGATGGCTCACCGAAGGATGGAGCTTCTTTTCTTAATAACACAAATATGCCACATAACATTTATAAATATGATCGCTTTTAACAATTACCTTAGAAAAGTCACTCTACTTATACAAAATCATTTTCCAAAGGAGAGTTTTTAGACTGTGCAGACCGAATGTAAGATGAAAAGTCCCCTTTTTTGCTGACTTCTAGGTCAAGGGAGAAGGAAAGAGACAACAGAGCTATGCTTAATAACTGTGAGCCCCAGCCAAGGAGTCATGCAGCAACTCCATCAATAATTGTTCAGAAACGTCCCTATGTAATTAGTTTTATTGAATGCTGATAGGTAGTGTATATCTTATCCTCGAAAAGAAAATATCTGAAGGAAGAAAAGTAAGCTCTTTTATCACAAAGTTATATTAAGATTTAATTAACTACATATTATGTGACATTCACTTCAAACATTGAGTGAGGACACTTCCAGGAAATATGTAGAAATACAAGAAGCTTATAATCCAACCCTCATAAAACCCACCAAAATAAACAGAATAGGAAAGATACTTGAAATTAGAAAATGGTTTCAAACTTACACCACAAACTTTATGGAGTATCTTGTATAAATAGTGTAAACTGAACACAACTGAAGGAAACCCTGTAATTTGAGGGCTTTAGGAAGGAAATAGAGTAAGTCTAGAAAATCTTCACTCACATATTTCCCATTTTGCAAAAAGGTCTGGAGGTAGGGACTAAATCAGCGAAAGGTGAAGAAATTTTTTCATTAAGAGTTGAATATTAGAGGATTTAATGCTTAAGGCATGAGCTCTATCCAAAAATTTCCTCCAAAAATTCATGGAAAATAAGCGGGTAACTTGTTAGAAATCCTTGCTATTCAGGCCCACCTGACTGCCGTCAAGAGGAGTTCTAGGCTAGTATTTCCAGATCATTCAAGTTTGTAAGATAAGTACAAATTCCCCATTATTAAATGGAATTGAAGGACTGACATGTGGGGTTTTTTTTTGAGACAGAGCCTCAAGCTGTCCCCCTGGGCAGAGTGCCGTGGCATTACAGCTCACAGCAACCTCCAACTCCTGGGCTCAAGTGAGTCTCCTGCCTCCGCCTCCCAAGTAGCTGGGACCACAGGCGCCCGCCACAATGCCCGGCTATTTTTTGGTTGCAGCCATCATTGTTGTTTGGCGGGTCCGGGCTGGGGATTCGAACCCGCCAGCTTAGGTGTACGTGGCTGGCGCCTTAGCAGGGTGAGCTATAGGCGCCGAGCCTGACATGTGGTTTTAAGCCAAATAAAGTACAGAGGCCATTTATTTGAAAACTCTATAGTAGACTAAGAAAGACAAAAGACTCCAAAGTTAGCCTCAGTGAACTCTCACAACTATCAGATTTGTTAACACATATCGAGAAGCATTTATTAACAGTGTGATATGTAACTAAGGATAAATAAAAAATAAGTAGAAAAGTTTTAAGAGTTATAAAAATAAGTCCAAATTCTAGAAATTTTGGTATGATAGAAGTAGCATTAAAATGAGTAAAATAAATATAAATTTTTCAATATGTGATTTGGGGACACACTATAGCTATTTAGAAAATGAAATATTGTTGAAATTCTCCCTCACATAGCACAACAAAAATAATTAACCACCTCTTGCTTTCCTATTCTGTTGCATATGTCTGTGTCTCTATATTTATGCCAATACCACGCTGTTTTGATTACTGTGGACTTGTAATATAGCCTAAAGTCTGGTAGGGTGATGCCTCCAGTTTTGTTTTTACTACTAAGAATAGCCTTAGCTATCTGGGTTTTTTTTTTTTCCTGGTACCACATAAGTGAAAAGCTCAAATCAATTCAAAGTGGGGAGCAGGGGAACGAGGTAGCAGGGAAAGGGGAGGGTGGAGGGAGATGGGGGTTACAGACACAACTATGAGAGGGACTTTACCTAACAAATAAATGCAAACAGTGTAACTTAATTCTTTGTCTCCTCAATGAACCTGAAATAATTAAAAATAAAAATAAACCACTTGAAGCTATAAATGTAAAGAAAAGACCCATATATATAGTAAAATAAATTAAGACTATAAATCTATAATGGTAAGTTGAGAAAGTGCTATCTCTGCATAAACCAGAGCCATGTATCTGGTATCTCTTGCTTCATATTAAACCATCCTTAGTGGGTTTGAACAATAATTTATTATTTCTTATGACTTGTTGAATTGGCTGAGTGGTTCTTATGGTTGTTTTAACTGGGCTTACTGGGGAGTGGCTGCAATCAGGTCATAAGATGGCTGGGCTCAGCTAAGGCATAGCTGGTCTTCCATCTTCAAAGAGGCTACACGGGGCTTCTCCAGAGTATAGTCACCTCAGGGTTTCACAGAGGCAAAACCAGAAACTGTAAGGACTTTAAGGCCTTGCTCAAAAGTTAAATAAGATCCCTTCTTCCTCATTATATTGGCAATAGGAAAGCCATAACATCTGCCATTTTTAAAGGGTGGGAAAATAAACCTTACCTCTTGATTAGAGTAGCATCAAGACAGTTTTTGGCAAATTTTAATCCACCACAAAACAAATACCCCAAAACAATTTGGATGGTATTGATGATGTAAAAGTTTTAATTTGATGGCTTTAAACGTTTTACCACCAAAGTCATATAATAAAGAAGGTTGAACAATAAATAAGGTGGTTTAAGATATTTCTCTCTGCTTGTCATGGGCAGTAGTTAAAATAAAAAAAATTTTTTTCAACATATGTAACTAAAGGTAAATATTTCTGTTATATGAAGAGCTCTTACAAATTAATGAAAAAAGTAAAAACTGATTAGAACAATAGGATAAGCCAATTGTAATAACAATTCACAAAGGAATAAATACCAACATTGATATGAAAAATAGTCTAACTCTAACCCACTGAGTAATAAAATAAATTCAAAATAAAACACCACTACAATATCTTTTCCACCCTTGAAATTGGTACAAATTAATGAAGTTGAAAATGCCCTATTATGGAAAGTGATAGGAAAAGAGGGCTCTCCTGCCCTGAAGAATATAAATTTGAATATCTTTTCCAAATAACAACTTGGCATTCTATCAAAATTCTTTAAAAGTATACATACTTAACAATTCCACTTCCCCTTCTAAGAATTTGTCTTAAGAAATTTAGACAAATAGGGCAGTGCCTGTGGCTCAGTGAGTAGGGCGCTGGCCCCATATACCAAGGGTGGTGGGTTCGAACCCGGTCCTGGGCAAACTGCAACAAAAATATAGCCAGGCGTTGTTGCGGGCACCTGTAGTCACAGCTACTCGGGAGGTTGAGGCAAGAGAATCACCTAGGCCCAAGAGCTGAAGGATTCTGTGAGCTGTGATGCCACAACACTCTACTGAGGGTGACAAAGTGAAACTCTGTCTCTAAAAAAGAAAGAAAGAAAGAAAGAAAGAAAGAAAGAAAGAAAGAAAGAAAGAAAGAAAGAAAGAAAGAAAAGATAAAAAGGAAATTTAGAGAAATAGACAAAAAAATTTTATAAGAATCTTTCCTCCAATGTTGATTGGGGGCTATTACAATCAACATTGGAGGAAAGAGTCTCATCATAGTTTATGCATTCATTCAACAAACATTTATTGTTATGTGTAGCTTTATGGGTAAACCAAAGTCCTGTTGTCAAGGTGTTCATTGTTCTGATATGGAATCTATTATATGTATTACCAGTCAGGGGCAAGGAAATATTTGAACAGTGTGGTCTGGGAAGATCTCTCTACAGACCTTGTGGAAAACTCAGACATAGGCTTCCATAGATCGTTTTCAAAGAAATTCTTGCTGCCCAGCAAGGGAGAGGCATTATTTGTTTTGTTCATAGATTTTCTTTTTATTCTTTAGCTCTAAGTAGTTAGCTCTAGGGTTGGTACAGAAGGGAATACCTAGGAATATACTTAAACAATGATATATGAGACCTCTACAGAAAGAACTACAAGTTACTGAGGAGGGAAATCACAGAGGATGTATATAAATGGAAAAATATATTATGCTCACAGATAGGCAGAATCAACATTGTTAAATTATCGATACTACCCAAAGCGATCTACAGGTTTAATGCAACTCCCATTGAAATACAAATAAAATACAAACATCATTTTTCACAAAGTTAGAAAAGAGAATTCTATGCTTTATATGGAACCAGAAAAGAGTCTGAATAGCCAAAGAAGCTTGGGCAAAAAGAGTAATCACTTTATTAGACTTTAAGCTATCCTGCAAGGCTATAGTAACCAAAACAACACTGTATTACTACAAGAACAGAGGCATAGACCAAGGGCTTAGAACTGAAAACCCAGATAAAAAACCATAATCATATCGCCATCTGATCTTTGACAAAGCAGACAATAACATACACTAGGAAAAAGAATCCCTATTCAATAAACGGTGGTAGGAAAATTGAATAGCCACATGGAGAAGACTAAATCACCTCTCACCACTCACAAAAATTAATTCACGATAGATAAAAGACTTAAACCTAAGGCATGAAACTATAAGAAAATGTTGGAAAACCTCATATAGACATCAGGCTAGGGAAAGAAGGGATCTTCTGAAGGAGATCCCAAACGCAATCACAGTAAGAACAAAAATTAATAAATAGGACCTGATTAAATTACAAAGCTTCTGTATCACCAGAGAAACAGTCAATGGAGTGAATACACGATCTACGGAATGGGAGAGTATATTTGCAAGTTACACATCTGACAAAAAGTTGATAAGCAGAACCTATAAAGAACTCAAGCAAGTCAGAAAGAGAAAAGTCAAACAACTGCCCTCAAAAGTGGACAAAAAACAAACAGAAGCTTTTCAAAAGAAGATAGACTAATGGCTAATGAAAGTACTCAAAAAGGCTCAGTGTCTCTCATCATCAGGAAAAAGAAACTCAAAATCTCAATGAGGCATCACCTAACTCCAGTGAGAATTGTTTTTATCAAAAATCTCAAATAACATTTAATGATGTGGATGCAGAGAGAAAGGAACACTTAAACACTGTTGGTGAGACAGGACTGCAAACTAGAAACCTCTGTGGAAAATTACTATGGAGATACCTCAAAGAAGTAAAAGTGGACCTCCAACTTGATTCACAATCCCACTGTTAGGTACTTACCAAACAGGGGAAAAAATCATTTTATCAAAAAGATGTACACTTGAATGTTTATTGCAGCACAATTCACCATTGAAAAGATGGGGAACCAACCCAAATGCCCATCAATATGAATGGATTAATAAAATGTGCTGTATATATACCAGGGAAATGGTATCTATGCCATTCAGTCAAAAAAATGGTGAACTAATACTTTTTGTAATAACCTGAGTAGAACTTCAGACCATTCTTCTAAGTGAAGTTTCACGAGAATGGAAAAACGTGTATTCACTGTTAAACTGGAACCAATCCATCAACATTCATGTATGGACATATGTAGTAGTAAACTCAAGAGAAAGTAAGCAGGTGGGAGGGGGCAGGATGGGGGGGTGGTAAATTCACACCTAACAGGTACAGAGCACACTATCTGGGTGACTTAAACAAAAGCAGTGCATGTAACCAAAACATTTGTACTCCTGAATTGTAATATTGTAATATTCTGAAATAAAAAAAGAAAACAATCAAGATTTTTCACTGAGAATTATTAATTCAATATTACTAATATTACTAATAGCTAGGCAGTGTTAGCATGCAAAATCTATACTCTGATGTCAAATTATTTTCCCTGAATATGCTTCTGAGCTCAGTCTTAAGACCTTTCCCAGGACTATACATAATGCACTGAACTGCTGGGGTGGCCAGAAGAGAATCCCTCTGGCATGCCTCTCTTGGACTGCCATCTTTCCTCTCCAATATCACTAGCTGCATTATCCTGGTTACTCAACCAATGGTCTTGCCATTTTGGACTTCTGGGAAGCATTACTTTTGGCAGAAGAGGGTACCTTGTAGATGTTTTTCCCATCAACTACACAGCCCTCTCTGACATTACAAGAGGCATTGTAATTCACCTGCTTTCTCTCAAAGTGATCAATTTCTTTCTTTTCTTTGTCTTGTTCAGAAAATCACTTCCGATTTTTGTTGGATCCTTTAATTGTCTACTCAGTCATCTAAACTCTTTCCTCATATGATTTTTATATAATTCAGAAGTATTAGAATTAAATAACCTAGAATTAATCAATATTTATTGAGCACCTAGTACATCTAGGATATGTATTTAGGGACATACTCAAATTACATAATAAACATTACTCTTTGAGTTGGCGCCTGTAGTACAGTGGTTATGGTGTCTGCCACATACACTGAGGGTGGTGGGTTCAAACTTGGCCTGGGCCAGCTAAACAACTGCAACAGAAAAATAGCCGGGTGTTGTGGTGGGCGCCTGTTCTCCCTGCTACTTAGGAGGCTGAGTTAAGAGAATTGCTTAAGCCCAAGGGTTTAAGGTTGCTATAAGCTGTGATGCCACAGCACTCTACCAAGGGTGACAAAGTGAGACTCTGTCTCCAAAAAATAAATAAATAATAAACATTACTCTTCAGTTAGCTACTATGTCATTGAACTATTTAAAACAGTGGTTCTCAACCTTCCCAATGCTTCAACCCTTTAATACAGTTCCTTATGTTGTGGTGACCCCCAACGATAAAATTATTTTCACTGCTACTTCATAACTGTAATTTTTCTACTGTTGTGAATTGTAATGTAAATATCTGATAGGCAGGATGTATTTAGGCAACCCCTGTGAAAGGCTTGTTCGACCCCCAAAGAGGTATTCTAAACAGAACTAGTAGTAAGTCCCCCACTGGGACAGTAATGACCATTGAGTACCCAATTTAGAATCAAATATAAAAGGTGTATAAATGTTCAAATTGTTTGTTTGATTTTTTTGCTTAAATTGGATAAGAAATTTGAAAAATTCCATTTGTTGCACTGAAAATTAGTGAATTAGAAGCTCAACATTATCACTAACAACAGCAACTAAGGGTTAAGCTTATCACAGGCAGCAACCTGTCATTTTTTTTTTCTTTTTTTGCAGTTTCTGGCTGGGGCTGGGTTTGAACCCGCCACCTCTGGCATATGAGGCCGGCACCCTACTCGTTTGAGCCACAGGTGCCAGCCGACCTGTCATTGTTAATTTAAAAAACTGTGATCTAGTCTTGGCGCCCATAGCTCAGTGGGTAGGGCGCTGGCCACATACACCGGAGCTGACCTGGCCTTGGCCTGCAAATAACAATGACAACTACAGCAAAAAAATAGCTGGGTGTCGTGGTAGGTGCCTGTAGTCCCTGAGGCAAGAGAATCGTTTAAGCCCTAGAGTTTGAGGTTGCTGTGAGCTGCGACGTCACAGCACTCTACTGAGGGTGACATGCTGACTTTGTCTCAAAAAACAAAACAAACAAACAATCAAAAAACTGTGATGTACTGAATGAACCTAATGTGTTTTGTGCCTAAATTTCAACCACAATGGATTGAAGATCCTCCTAAATGTTTCATTTAATTTACAAATTCATGTTTACACATGCAAATTTTATAGAATAAGAATTAAGTGGTAAGTCAAAGAAATGTGATAGATTTGGGGACAGTATTTTTTAATGTCTGTGCATTTGTTTCTTTTCCAGAAAAACAGAAATAGTAGTAAACTTTGTCTTTTCTAAAGAAAACGTTATAGGAATAAATTTTTAAAAAATCTATGAAAGAGCTTTGCATTATTCAGAAGCAAATATTAGTGTTGTTATTAGTGGGACACGGGCAAACATCGTAAAGAACATTGAGAATTTAGAGATAAATCAGGTGTTAATACTATTAAAACGAGATTAGTAAAAAAAAAATCAACCTGTAGTTCATGATATTAGTCACATGTAGAGATTATTCTATCTGTAGCCAAACCACTGGGAACATGCCTGATCTCATCAGATATTATCCCTTCCATGCCTTAGGGTGTAGTTTACTAATACTCTCAGATTAAGTTATTTCCTGAATTAAATCCAGGCCTCAGATTATTGATGTGACTCAAATTGAAACATCTCTTGAAAAACTGCAACCTAATGGATTGTCTCTTAACAAACAATTGTCTCCTGCTTTCCAACAAAAGTCATTTTTGGCCCTAAGATAATTCTTTCATACTTCTCACTCCCCAAAAAGAATAGATTAAGACACATATTTCTTCTATAATCAAACTGAAACTATAGTTCTATTCTTTGGGCTCCAGCATCGATAGACACTCTCAAAGGTTTGTGATCCTCAAAACAGAATTCAAACACAGTAACATTCCATTCGCACAGGAATGGGGAACCTGTGGCCCTCTAGGTCCTTATGTCAGGCCTTTTGACTGAATCCAAATCTTACAAAATAAAGCCTTTTATTAAAAAGGGGCAGCAGAGAGAGATGAAGCTTTTCTTGCCTCTGTTTGGGGCTTAAAAAAAAACAATCTTGAAATCAGAAGGCTGCAGCTTCCCCACCCACCCAAGATAAGGGTGGAAATCTTAGCCCGGGAGCAATACATTCTCCCCCTCTGATGTTTGTGCAGGCAAGAGAAAAATTTGAAGTGAGGCAGCTTTGAATTTTTAGATATTGGGACATCATCTGCTTGTGGCCGCTGAAAGGTTTGGCTACATATTGCTTTGACTGAAGAGCAGGATTGTTAAAATGAGTGCTCTATTTTAAATGGGAAAAGCCACTACTTTAGAGGTTCTCTAGGGGTGTTAACTGCTGTTAGTACTTAGGGGCAAACACTTCCCTAGGGCTACAGAGAGGAGTCTATTATTTTTACATATGTTCAAGTCCACTTAGCAACTCATTAGAAGATGTTTGAATCTTTACTGGATGGTGAATTTCAAAACAACTCCTACTTCATCACCACAAAAGACAGTCTCTTCTAATCAATTAGCTCATTATATTTAACCATAATTTAATCATCACTATAAAGTAATTTGTTCATGATTATGGGACTTGCATAGTGTGAAACTGGCTTCTCAATTTTCTTACCTCTTCTCAAAAGGAAGGCGTCTGCCCCCTCCTCCAGTCTCCCCTTTTTTCTTTCTTTTTTTTTTTTTTTGTAGGAAAGGTCTTGATTATTGGGAGAGGGATGTTGCAGAGCAGCACTAAGGGGGAGAGAAAAGAGAAGAGAAAGGAGAGAGAAAAGAGGGGAGAGGGAGAGAGAGGGAGCGCAGGAGAAGAGAGAGGGAGCAAGTCTCCCCTTTTTCTTTGCCTGAGGCGAATTGTCCCTTTGAAAGGTGTTTTAGTGGAACAATTCCAAAATCCTTCTTCACCAACTGACTTCACTTCCCTTCCACTCTCATCTCTAAGAAATAGAGGCTTTTATCTGACTCATAACATGTGGCTATCTCCTTGCATTCTGAAGGTTGTGTATCTGCTTTGTTTATTGTGTCCTTAGCTGTGCAGAAGCTCTTCAGCTTGATCAGGTCCCATTTTTTATTTTTGTGGTTGCTGCAATTACCAGTGGGATCTTCTTTGTAAAATCTTTCCCTAGGCAGATATCCTTGAGAGTTTTTGCCACACTTTTAGGGTTTTTAGAGTGTTGTGCCTTAGATGTAAATCTTTTATCCAGCATGAGTTAATTTGTGTAAGTGGTGAGAGGTGCGGGTCAGGTTCAGTCTTTTGTATGTGGCTAACTAGTTCTCCCAGCACCATTTATTCAATAGGGACTTTTTCCCCCTTCAGTGTCTGCTTTTGTTTGGTTTACTGAAGATTAGATACTAATTTGAAACTAGTAGGTGAACAACTACAGGCCCACACAATTGAATTCAAGAAGGGGAGAAGGGACAAGAGGGGGAGGGGGTTCAGTAAGCTCCCACCTAATGGTACAATATTACATAAGGGTATAAGGCACATTGCCTGGGTGAAGGGCTCAACTACAACTTGGATGTTCCCTAATGAACGCAAACAATGTAATCTAATAGCCTATATTCTTATATTAATCTGGAAAAAAACCTCTAACACTTTAGCCCCCCCAATTCTCTAGGAGATGGATTTAAGACATTAACTTCCAACTCCTTCCCTGGTGCCTTGTGAAATAAAACCCTTCTTCTGCCTATCAAAGGTACATGTTTCTTGACAGGGTCACAAACTGGGCTGCCAGGCTCATCTTTCCTGCCTTCCCTCCTTTATTCCCAGAGAAGCGCTCTGCTCCCAGGCGCCCATCAAAGTCTTCCTTTCGGGCTGTGGAGCCTCTGTGCTCCCTTGCTGACCACTTCCTTCTTTCAATTGTCCTTTCTTTTTCTCAGTAAATCTTTCTCTTTCTAACTGAGTCATTTATATCCACAAACAAGCAGGTTCTCTTATCTCCTTTCTTGAGAAAAGAAAAATATACCTCTTCCTTGACCACCATCTTCCTCTAACTTCATGGTTATTCATTGCTTTTTAGGGTAAAGTTTTGCAAATGCATTGCCCTCATTGATTAAGTTCCCTTTACTCTTCAACCCACTTCAATTGTGTCGGAATTGCTCTTGTCAAAATCACTAATTTTATTTATAATGCCAAAAAAAATGGATATAAATATTTTTTCTTGTTTACCCTCTCAGTCACATTGAACGCTGTTCTCCGTATTTCCTGGGGCCGCTCTCTGGGCTTTCTAGATGGCCACTTTTCTAACTTTCTAAGCTCTTTATTTTCAAGTTACCTTGATGCTCATCCTGTAAATTTGGAATTCCTCATGTTCAGCCATTACTTGCTTTTAAGCGATATCTATATGCTGATGACTCCAAAATTCAGCTTTTCAGTTCTCTCCTTTGATCTCTACACTCATATCCAACTATTCTTTTGACATCTTTGCTAGGACACGTAATACACATTTCAAACATATTAGATTAGAAGGTAGGCTGAATAATGCCCCCATCCTCTGAGATGTCTACTCTGTAATCTTCAGAACTTATGTAATATTACCTTATGGTTATATTCTCTTACCAAAAAGAGAATTTGCAGGCAAATGTAAATTTAGAATCTTGAGAAATTGGGCAATGCCTGTGGCTCAGTGGGTAGGGCACTGGCCCCATATACCGAGGGTGGTGGGTTCAAACCTGGCCCCAGCCAAATTGCAGCAAAAACATAGCGGGCATTGTGGTGGGCACCTGTAGTCCCTACTACTCGGGAGGCTGAGGCTAGAGAATCACCTAAGTCCAAAAGCTGGAGGTTGCTGTGAGCAAAATGGTGATTTTCTAATTTTATCACTCTTATTGCCTTGGTTGCCAAATAAATAGGAATCTTCCCCCGTCAACTATTGGCTACCGGAAATATGTCTTGTCTAAGAAAAGGAAAACTGAATGTTCTTTCTCACCTTGAATTTATCCATTAAATAAACTGTATGTTTAAACTTTTATAATAAAGTTCATAGATTTTACATATTTGACCCGTTTCAATCCATGCAATAGCTTTTTAAAAAAAAAATTGAGCTATGGATTGCATTAATGTACACAGCTATGATTTAATAAAAAAAAAAAGAAAGAAGAAGAAAGAAAGTAAGGGAAAGCAGAAAAAAAATTGACCTATGGGCTCAGTGCAGTGGCTCACGCCTGTAATCCTAGCCCTCGGGGTAGCCAAAGTAGGCAGATTGCTTGACCTCAAGAGTTCCAGACCAACCTGAGCAAGAGTGAGACTACATCTCTACTAAAAAAAAACCCCAAACCAAAAAAACTAGCTGGATGTTGTGGCAGGTGCCTGTAGCTACTTGGGAGGCTGAGACTGGAGATCACTTGAGCCCAGGAGTTTTGAAGTTGCTGTGAGCTGTGATGATACCACGCTGAGGGCAACAGAGTAAGACTGTCTCAAAAAAAAACCCAAAAAAATGAGATATGAATGACATACAAAATAGCTGTACACAGTTATTGTGCAGACCTGATACATTTGAATATAAGTACGCACTTATATTGTGAAACTATACAATACCCTGAACTTAATTATAACCTCTTGATGTTTCCTTTTTATTTAAAAAACATAGATCCCACCCTCCTACCAATGATTTTTAAGTATAGTGTACAATATTTTTAACTACATGCACTATGTTTTGCAGTAGATCTCCAGGATTTTTTCATACTGTGTAAGTAAAACTACTTACCCCTTGATTAACACCTTTCCAATTCCTCTGCCCTCAGCCCCAGATAACCACCACTCAAGTCCCTGCTTGTGTGAATTTAGCTATTATCTATGCAATCGCTTCTTAGCTGGTATTCTTGCTTCTATTGTCACCCCTTTCCAATCCATTATTCACATAACATACAGGTTGATCTTGGGCAGTGCCTGTTGCTCAGTGGGTAGGGCGCTGGCCTGATATACCGAGGGTGGCAGGTTCAAACCCAGCCCCGGCCAAACTGCAAAAACAATAACAACAACAAAAATAGGCAGGCATTGTGGCTGGCACCTGTAGTCCCAGCTACTCTGGAGGCTGAGGCAAGAGAATCACCTAAGCCCAAGAGTTGGAGGTTGCTGTGAGTTGTGATGCCACAGCAGTCTACTGAGGGCGACAGGGTGAGACTCTGTCTCAAAAAAAAACAAAAAAAACAAAAAAAACCAAGTTGATCTTAAGGGAAAAAAAGTGAATCAGGTTATTGCTCTCCTCTGTCTAAATTTTTTTCATATTTTCCCTTTACTCTGAAATAACACCAAGTTCTTGTAATTCTTATCCATTGCTTACAATCCCTGCCTAATTAGGCCCCTACTTATCTTTCCAAGCCTATCACATCCATTATCATTCTCTATGTTGGCCTTCATTTCATGGCCCAAACAGAGACAGTTTTCTACCTAGTTCCTGGAAAACACATCTCTTTTCTATTTCCAGTCTTCTCCTCTTGATATTCCATCTGCATTAAATTTACTTCCTCTAGATCTTCTAATATTTGTATTTTTCTCATTCTTAAGATTTTGGCTCAAGTATTACCTCTGCAAAGGGCACTTCTCACACCACCAGATCTAAAGTTGCATCTTCCAGTGACTGTCTGGCGCACCATGTGTAAATACCTTCAAGGCACTTACTATGAAATATATTTACCTTCTTTCCCCTCTCTTCTCTCCCTATCTTGTTTTCATCCTTCTTTGTTTCTTATTGTACATATAATTCATTTATAAGAGTATAAGCTCTACCAGGACAAGGGATTTTTGTCTGATTTGTGTATTATCCTATCTTTACTGTCCTGACACTAGCAGGCACTCAATACATTTTTATTGAAATGATTATATGATAGGATAAATATTGGCGAATATAGCAATATATTAATAACATATATTATTGATTCTTGAAAATTTGTCTTCAGTAGCAGGAAATCATAATATAGAATTTATGGAAAGATGAAAAGAACTGAAAGTGTTCATTGCTAGAGGTACTGATGTAACTTTCTGGTTTTTCCATCTCTCTGTGACTCAGTTTCCTCATCTGTAAGCTGAGGTTAATGACTATCTATCTTTTTGCTTTTTGCAAAGATTAATTTGAACTGTGAAGTATATACAATGATTTGTGGCACATAGAAGATGCTCAATAAATATTAGGTATTTTTATATCAGCTATTATTATACATGCAATCATCCTTATAACCAGCCAATATTTATTAAATACTTTACTAAACAAAATTCATTGTGAAGAAAACAAATACGATTTCTGTCTCCTAATGCCAAAATATTTGTAGAAAAGAAAAACAAGTGAAATAATTGTGTATAATACATGTATTGTATAAAATGAAATGAATTAAATAAATATTATTTAATCAATGATATGATAAATCAATGATAAATCATATATTGATAAAACGTAATTATGGAGAGGATGTGTACATTTAAGTGGATAGGGTTATGTTTCCAGCAAAATGACACTGAAGCTTAGACCTAAAGAATGAAGAAGATTAATTCCTAGTAAGGTTTCTAAGTAAAGAACATACGTGGGAGCCCTAAGAAGCGTAAAGAACTTGGGGTACCATGGGCACTTCCAGAAAGCCAGTGTGACTCCAAAGTCCTATGTAGGGCAGAAAAGTAGGTGAGGTTTTGTGGGAAGGGGAATGGAGACGAGATCAGAGACGGCAAGATATTGTAGACAATGGGCAAACCCTGGATTTATCTGAAGTCCATTGGGAGACAGTAAGTAATCTATGTAGATATTGTGATTGGTTGGCCCAGAGAAAATGGTGGCATAGACTAAGGGGAGATGGTTTCAAAATGTATTTTGGCAGGAAATCCCTCCATATTTGCAATGGATCCGATGCCGGGGAACAGATAATGGGAGGAGTTAAGACTGACATCTCATTTCTGACATGAATAAAAGATTGAGTGAAGAGAGTATTGCAAGTATTGAGACAAGAAAGTTTTGTGAAAAAAGCAGCCATGGAGAGAATAAGACAGACAAATATTGTAGGAAAAGAAGACAAAGGCTCTCATATTTGTTCATTGAAATAACTTGAGAGAAAAGGAGTTTCCAAAACAGAATATGAGTTTTATAAAAATTTAGAAACATAGGAAAATACTTCAGCAAGTATTCAACCAGTTTTATATTTGAAATACCACATCTGGTGCCCTAGTCATGCTGCTACATTGACTGTGGCAACACCAGAAAATGTTATTAGGACAGCCCATTCATTCTTCTAAAAGTTAAGCATTTGTCAGTATTTCCATTATAAACTCCAATTTTCAGGGCTTTATAACTTGGCTATTTTAAAATCACATCAGCCTGAAAGTTGCAAGCAATAAAACATTTAAAAAATAGATTCAATTCCTTTTTGTCAAGATCTAGTTAAAATATTGCCTAATTGTTCTGAGCTAAAGTGACTTTTAGTTAATATATTGAGACAAATGTTTAATTAAAACTCCTTTTTATTTTAAAATTTCTGGAAATAATTATACTTTATAATAATGCCGTATTTCATGTGTATAGATTAGATTTGATGGACTGCAAACATTATACCAGAAGTTGGCACATGAATTGTAGTTTTCGATGAATTTCTTTCCAATAAAATTTGCTGTAAATTGGTTAAGGTTTTTCTGAGGAACAATAAAGTGTTCAATGTTGTTTTATCAGTAGATATTCCATTATTTTTCCAACTTAGTCTGAAAGCTATTGTTCAGTTAAAAATATACCTACCATCTTAGTAGGCAGAACTTAGCTTGAATGCTATTGTTCAATTAAAAATATACCTACCATCTTCATCTTGGGATATACTATTTTGATTTCCTTTTAGTAATGGAATTTATTAATAAATAAATGTTCAACTAAGTTCAGTTCAATGAAGGCCTTGTGTAAAATTGGTGGAGGCAGGGAATCTGCCTCACAGTTTTAGAAACACTCGCTCCCTCACGAGGAATCTGAGGAAACACAGAAAATGGTGTAATTAAAAAAAAAATCAAATACTAAATACTAGGAAAATACGGGATGCAAAGATGAGTAGGAAATGTGTCCTCCCCTTAAAGGACGATAAAACTAAACCAATGTAGACACAGGCAAGGCCCAAAGGAGTTGAGCAGAGAAAGCACAAGTCGAGACTGAGAAGGGATTCCTTTCAACAGACAAGTGAGGACATGTGGGAGGTGGCATTCAAGGAGGCTCTCAAAGGTTGTACATGGGAAGGGAAGGGAAGCAGATGGACTTTCTGGACAGGCATGGCAGCATGAGCAAAGCAAGGGAAGTAGGGATTGCATGATATTTATGGGGGCGATACATGTATATTTCAGGAATTGAGTCATATTTGTCCAATAGATTGTCTGTTTCAAGCATTTCTAAAAAGTGCATTTTGGGTGTGCAAGTGCATTTGCACTTATGTATTTATTTGACTAATAGGGCAAATTAGATGAATGCAGAGTGGACTCCACTGAGAAGGTTCCTTGATAACCAAATTTAATTCTAGGAAGAAATTTTTAAATTGGGGAATTTTCTCATAGATACCTTTTTGTAGAGACAAAAATATTCCAGTATCATATTAAAAAAACTGATACTATCTATCTATCTACCTATCTATGTTTTTTTTTTTTTTTTCCAAGATAGAGTCTCACTCTGTCACCCTGGGTAGAGTGTTGTGGCTTCATTGCTCACAGTAACCTCAAACTTCTAGGCTCCAGTGATCTCCCTGACTCAGCTTCCTGAGTAGCTGTGACTACAGGTGCTCATACAATGTCCGGCAATTTTTTTCTATTTTTAGTAGAGATAAGGTGTTGCTGTTGCTCAGGCTGGTCTGGAATTCCTAACTAAAATCACTCTATCTTGGCCTCCTGAGAGTGCTAGGATGATAGGTGTGAGCCACTGGGCCTGGCCATGATACTATGGATTTTTAAATGGCATTGGAATCATAACCCAAATGATTCAGTGTATATAAAATACCTGTCCCCTTCTGTTTGGAGAATTTTGGTCTTGGTTACAATCTAATTGAAGGAAACATCTGTATGTTCAGAAATAAGAATCCCAGGATGCATTTTCTCAACCCATGTAAAATGTAGATTCAGCAATATTAAAAAAAAAATTGTTTCTGGTAGTTAATATTGTATAGTATTTGGTCAATTACCAAATGTAGGTATATTTATTTTTTTCAGGGCTATCTTCAATTTTTTTTAAAATTTTTAAACTTATCTGGAGGTTAAGAGCAGTATTTATAAATCTTAAAATCAATATTTATTAACATTAATAATAAAAAATACTTTTTGTTTCTGGTGGTTAATATTGCATGTTATTTGGCAAATTATCCAATACAGGTACATTTATTTTTATAGAATTATCTTCCAAATTAAAAAAATTTTTAGGCTAATCTGGAACTTAAGAGTAGTATCTGTAAATTTTTAAATAAATATTAATAATAAAGAATAAGAAAAAAATTATTAAGAAAAAAAATCAATCCTTGAAGAGAAGACCAAAAGTCAGACTATCTTAGAAATAAATATTATGTATTGGCTC
>NW_003852405.1:4130821-4184542 GCF_000181295.1 Otolemur garnettii
AAAAAAAAAAAAAAAAATATTATGTATTACAAAGACTGCATCAGAGTTGGCCCAGGTAGGGAAAGAACTTACAGAAACAATCCTTTTCTGAATCACAAGTATTAGAATGATAAATTTGTTCATATTGCTAGTTTGTTAGATTCCTATTTCTTGGGCATTTTGCCTCATGTCCTATATTTACCTTATAAACAGTTGTTGAATTTATAAACTCTAAACCTTCAGTGAGAACATTTCTTATTTATGCTGTAGTCTGCCACTGCTGTTTCAATCCTCTCCAACATTTATTATCCATGTCTCCGGAACTTTCTTTTCTGACCTAAGGTATTTTTTATTCCCACGCCACTTGAAAACTTATCTATTGATGTTTTCCATATATTTTCTTAAATATGACTTTCTCCTTTTCGCCATCTTACCTGTTATTAAACTTTTTTATATTTCTGAAATGGTGAGATATTTTGTGAAAATCATTGATCCAAGTTATGCTTAAAGTGAAACCTAGTAGTATTAATTAAATGGATTTTGTGGTGTTACATTGAAAACAAAATAATCTTTATTTCTAACTGTTAGGAAAACCCCACAAATTTCATAGGGATTAAATATCTGAATTGAAAAATTAAATAATGCAAATGGGAGATAATTTGAGAGTACCCTAACATTGGATTAGGAGAATGCTTTTTAAGTACCAAAAAACAAACAAAAAAACAAGCAACAACAACAACAGCCCCTCCCCCCCAAAACGGAAGCAATAACAAAAAGATCAATAGATTCAGAGTAATAAAAATAGAAAAGTTCTGCATGGACAAAAATTAATGAAGCAAAAAAATTTAAATGAGATATTATAGCACATATAATAGACTACTCCTAAAAAAGAGCCCCCCAGTAGTCATAAAATCCACTTAAAAATAAGAGTAAAGCAAACTATATAGTCACAGAAAAGGAAATGTAATTGGCAAAGGTCGATGACTATAAGGAAAGAGGTTCAACCCACCAGGAATTAAGGTAATGCAAGTTAAAACATTAGGCTAGTATTTTAAACCTGGAAGATTAACAAAATTAAAATTAATAAAATCCAGGTGAATAAGGATATCAGGAAAGAGACTCATATTTCATTGGTGGGAATATGAAGTATATGAGTCTTCAGAAAGCACCCTGCCACGATTTGCTAAAATTCAAGATAAACAGATACTAGTCTGTAAAAATATTTACATATATGTAATAGAAAGATATACTGAACCATGGAGAGTAGGGGATTATTAAGTTTTACCTACCAATTTTTTTTTCACTTGCAATTTATTACTGCAACTTTAACAAAAATCTAAGGAGCCTGTTGTGGTGGCTCAGCTGATGTGGGAGGACTGCTTTAGGCCAAGAGCTTGAGATCAACCTGAGCAACATGAAATACTGACTCTACATAAATAGAATATTAGCCGGGTATGGTGGCATGTGCTTGTGGTTCCCGTTACTGAGGAGGCTGAGGCAGGAGGATCGCTTGAGCCTAGGAGTCTGAGGTTGCAGTGATGAGGCCACTGCATTCTAGCCTGGGTTACCCAAGACTGTTTCAAAAGGGAAGGGGAGGGCGTAGACGGAAGAGGAGGGAAGACACTTCATGAAAGAGGGATATAAGCAAAGCAAATATGTCTGAAACTGCTTTAGAATGTAAGGGAACTTTACAAAGGACATCTCTGACTATAGCCATCTCCTGTCAGCACTATAGTCACATTCCTTTGTATCTTGTACTTCCCATCCCCCTTCCCCCCAAATCTGTTCCTCCAGTGCTTTTATCTCCCCCCTCAGCACTGTCCTGGCAGCCCTTCTTTGGGGACTGCCCTTTCACACTGAGAGCCAGGAAGCACCTGGGAATTTATGTCTTCCCGGGGCTGTCATTAACCAGTGACCAAGGGGTGAGAAGGTAGGAACAGAAGCATCCTTAATAGAAGCATCGTGAGGCTTGATCATGATGTCTCCAGAGTATCTCCCTGTGACTACTTCTTGGGACTTTGCTTAATATTGCACTCCAGCCTGGCCTCCTTCCCCAGTCCCACTTGCCAGCTACCCTCCCGCCATTCTCTGGGAACACTTTTTGATAAACACTTTCAGATGTCTCTATTTGACAATAACCAGCCTACAGAGGTTGCTTTAATTCATGAAAGCCCGGGCATCACGAATCTAATAGACAGTATGAAAGGTTAAGGTACTCAGAGTTTGAGGGTGCGTCCCAGGCTCTTCACTTACTTACCTGGTGGGCTCGGGTGATTCACCAGAATCCTTCATGCCTATGTTTTCTCATCTATAATATAGGATTGACAGTAGAACTATTTTGAGGAGTAAGTAATGTATGTAACACGAATCTAACACATTAGGCACCCAATAATGATTAAAAATTAACAAAGATGCTTTATGTAAGCGTCGTGACTGCTTATCTCTATAGGCTATTGCACGTCTGACAGAAGGAGGCATTTCCTTTAAATGAAAATTTATGGTAGATTTGGAGTCTTCCTTAGGCTGAAAGCCCCTCTTTACAGAACATTATTTTATTATGTATAACTCATGTGCAGTAAACAAAGTTAAAACATCATTGATTTTAGTGGAACTTTGCATGGTTTGATTAATATACCATTATTGTATAAAAACATTCTCCTTGCTGAGTAGGAGCAGGTGCATTAGAATATCGTGTGGTGTAAAGTTTCAGCATCTGCTGTTTCCACAATATATCCCCACGAATGCACTATCATGTGGCATGAAATAAATTGGATATAATGGAGAAAAAATGAAAAATTATATTCCATTAACAGCTATCTAACAGGTGTTAGCCATGAATATGGCATTTTGCTGCCTTCACTAACAGCACTGTTTATGAGGATGGTGCAATGACCACATCCTTTACCAGCCTCATTTTACTTTTCAGGACTTTGTTTACATTAAAGTAACATCAAAATTCTATTTCCTATCTATATGAGGATTTATCCTTCTGAAGCATGACCGTAATATTTTTCTTTAACCCAATGCCATGGAATTAATTTACACGTGAACCTATCTTGTTATAACGTCTGGGCTCTATGAAATTTCCTTGGTTGGGGTTTCAAGCAAAGCTAGCTAATATTGTACTCTGTTTACTGCCAACAGCACATTTCCTGGTGATTTCTAATTCCATTTTGCATGAAAATCCTTTTGTTGTAATTACTGTCATTCTCTCCTTGTTTTCCTCTAATTATTCTGACGAGGGTAAATTCTCAATTATTTAGGGAGTGTGTATTTAATCTGTGGATTTTCCAAATCCTCTCGTTTTAATTCTATCTTTTACTGTACATTCTTATGCATTTCAATGTTTCCCATTTTTGCAATTTCACCAGATGATAAATGATGGTAGAGGGAGAAGTTCACATTAAAATAAACGGTTTGCAATTTTAATAAAAATTCCTGGTAAAAAGTCTGATTCCAGTGAATGTAGGAAATAAAAATTTAAACCCTTCATGGATCTTAACCCTTTCTCCACTACTGGATGTAACTAAAAGTTAAAACCCTGCATTTTGTTCTCATAATTTTATAACAATATAATAATTAGCATATGTCAAATATAAAATAATTTTGCCAAGAGCCAAGCTACATGCACTTTCTTTGTTTTTTTCCGAGACAGAGTCTCAAGCTATTGCCCTGGTAGAGTGCTGTGCTGTCAAGTGATCCTCTTAATTCAGTTTTTTTTTTTTTTTCTATTTTAAGTAGAGAAGGGGTCTGACTTTTACTCAGGCTGGTCTCAAACTCCTGAGCTCAAGCATTCCACCCACCTTGGCCTCCCAGAGTGCTACAGGCGTGAGCCCCTGCGCCCAGCCACTACAAGCATTTTTTAAAAAGACCTAATAGTCATGTCACTCCATACTACCCATCACCAAACTGCACATTCCTTAAAATAATGGGGGGTTGGAAGGTTTTGTTCACAAATATAAGAGGACTTTACATAGCAAAGTCCTTGAATAGATTTGAAATTAACCTGAAAAGAGAGATTAGGACAATGTCAAATATCAAAGTAAGTTTATACTCAATCATAATACTCAGTTATTTTAAGATTTAACAAAAAATTTACATGAAAGAAATTATGATCTAGGCAGAATATGTATGCATGAGGACTCTGATCTTTTTTTTTGCAGATTTTGGCTGGAGCTGGGTTTGAACCCACCACCACCACTGGCAGGCATCTGTGGCCTGTGCCCTACTCCTTTGAGCCACAGGCACTGTCCAAGACTCTAATCTACATTTATGTGCTTCTCTCACTAACTTCAGGCTTCCATGGCCCTAGGAGTTTTTATGCTGTCCCCAAACCATGGAAAAATATCTATTGCCCCCATCTATTCTACTACTCAAGTTCCTTCTGAACTTTAGTAGCTAAACTCACTTATCTTCCTTTTACTCTACACAGGTCAGCATTTGTATTCCCTCTTCCTATTGGCTTTCCTGGTGACCAAAATAATAAAATTCATTGTGGTTCTAGCCACTTGTAACCTTCCCTTCTCTTCAAATTTGCATCAGAAAGAAAAGACATTCAACCCAATGAATTTTGGATTTCTTTAATTTCTGGAAACTGAACAAATGGCAGAATGTTCTGCTACCATACATTTTCTTATAAAATGAATTAACTCAATTGGTAGGTAGAAGAGTGATGTCAATATATAAGGTGGAAGTTGGTTGATTCATATATGACTATTTCCCCTAATTTTTAGCCCCACTAGGTAATAGCCAATGAACACAAAATACACCGACAGAGTTGAATGCAGCAAGCCAAAGAATGGGCTGCACCTCGCATTCCTCCTGGGCGCTGTCTGGCCACTCTCTCTATTGGAAATGTTTATTCAGTCTTCTCCCCATCTTTGTAAATTTTATTTTGTTTGCATAAGTAATCCTTATTTCCTTCCATCAAGCTATCCCTACTGTATGTTTACTGGAGTGCTTATTACTTAGGAATTTATTTCTTTAACCATTTTTATTTTTATTAAAATTAGTATTGTTTTGTGAGTACTCTTGGTTAAAAGTTACATAAGTTGCCATGGTTCACCCAACCTATTTTTCCTGGAAGCAGTTATTTTTGCTGCACCATTTTGCACATGGTGAGGGTTTTTCACCAGTGTGTTATCACATGATGGCAGGAATGCTGGTAAAGCACTTTATAAAGCATGGGAAGAACTTGTCCTTTCATCCCGCTTTCTTTCTTTCTGTCCTTCTTTTTGTTGCAGGGAGCAACCTGGAAAAGAGAAAAGGAGGAATTTTTTTCCTTCTCTTGTCTCCGTATAATAAGTGTTGGTTGTAAGTGTTTAACTTCACCAACTGGAAACTTCACCTATCTTCATCATCAACAATGATGCATTTAAATATCAAAGGTCCCAAAGGAGCACGATTCTAATGTTACTGGTCATGTCTTAATTTTTACTTAAATTCTCTTAGTGTTTAACAAGGCCCAAGATTCTTTGTTCCAAATGTCTTTTCCTAAAAGTGGGTATTTTTTTTTTTTTTTTTGAGACAGAGTCTCACTATTTCCCCCTTGGTAGAGTTCCATAGCGTCACAGGTCACAGCAACCTCAAACTCTTGGGCTTAAGCAATTCTCTTGCCTCAGCCTCTCAAGTAGCTGGGACGACAGGTGCCCGCCACAATGCCTGGCTATTTTTTTATTGCAGCCGGATTTGAACCTGCCACCCTCGGTGCATGTGGCTGACACCATAAGCATTGTGCTGGAGGTGCCAAGCCTTTTTTTTGGAGACAGAGTCTCACTCTGTCACCCTGGGTAGAGTGCTGTGACGTCACAGCTCACAGCAACCTCAAACTCTTGGGCTTAAACAATTCTCTTGCCTCAACCTCCCAAGTAGCTGGGACTACAGGCACCTGCCACAACGCCTGACTAGTGAGTATGGTATTTTGGGTAATAGTCTCATTATATAATTTCCTCCTTATCATCACTTCACTGTTCTCACACATTTTTGGAAAAGATTTAGAAGTCTACAACTTTCCTTTATTGTTTGTGTATGTAAGATTTAATCAGGGCCTTTTTAGGCTTAGAAAGAGCTACATAACATTGAAGTTTTCCTTAAATTGTCTATGGCTCTTTTTTCACACAGTCAGAAATCTTGATTCTATAAAGTGCAAATTGTTGAAAAGTTGACTAAAAGGATGGGATCAAACTAAACTATCCATCCAGGTAAACAATTTGAGACAGCAACTTTTGGAGGAAATAAAGGGGACATATTTTAGAGCCCTCTGGCCCTTTCTCTAAACTCCTTGCCCTCAAAGCTTCCACACATATTCCAGAAAGTAGGAAAATATTTTCATGCCAAAAAAAAAAAAAAAAAAAAATTACAAGAGAACAAGGTTGCATAAATTCCAACAAAACATGTAATACTGATTATAAATGAGAGAAATACATTAATAAATCAAGGAAAAAACTGGAGTATGGAAGTGGAGCCAGATGTAAAGCTAAAAAAAGCACAAGTGCAGCATAAATTTGGCTCAGCTCTCTGGTAGCCAATGTGAGAAGGGTCATCTATCCAATATATCATGTCCATTAGCTGAGACAAAACAGTAATTTAGAGGACATGGACTTATTTTTGGAAATAATACCAGAGAACATTTTTCTGAAGAATTTATCATCTATGTGATGATAAGTAATATTTTTATAGTTGGAGGAAGTTACTAAGGATAAGAGGGCTAGCTTCTCTATTCTGCTTCAATAGAGGTAAGATTTAGTTGGAATGAAGTCTTTCTAGGCTAAAGAATATATGCAGATTATGGATAAAGGTAGTTTTATTACTCCTACTCTATAGTTCCTTGAAGGTAGAATTGGCTTATCATAGAACTTAAATGTTTTATAGTTGGTATTTATTAAATCATTGAATAAACATATAAAAATGCACATGTGGGAGGAGGGGGCTTAACGTGGGTCTCTACCTGCTTCCTACGACTCATCTTCCCTCACTCAGCACTGGGTAATGAGAAGTGTTTGGACACTAACAGGGCTGGCCAGAGGCGGTCTATTTGCTGAAGGTGTCTTTCACATTCACCTTTTTTGAACTCCTTTTGCCCAGTTTTAGCTCATCAGATGCCTCTCTGCTCTCCAGCACCAAGAACAGCATTTACCTTTGCTACTTTGTAGAGGATTCATTTTGGGGGGGCCTCAGAAGGAGTCCACATCTAACTAGCTCTGTCAGGGAAATGGGTACAAGGGGAGTTTCAACGAGTGCCTAGTATTTGCCAACCTTGAAATCTTATATACTTCAAGTGGTTTTTTTGAGGCCTAGGAGACAGATCTCCAATTAAACTCCTTTAGGCTGAGGACTTTTCCATTTCCTTCATTCATCAAACTATAAATGGCATTGTCATCCATTTAGAAAGTAAGGACTTTTCTGTTTTTAATTAAAAGATGCAAGATTTAGCTGGACTTACACCTATAATCTTAGCACTTTGGGAGGGTGAGGTGGAAGATGACTTTAGGCCAGGAGTTTGAGACCAGCTTGAGCAACAGTGAGACCCTTATCACCACAAAAAAGGTAAAAATTAGCTAGGTATAGTGGCATACATCCTGTAGTCCTAGGTACTCGGAAGGCTGAGGCAGGATTGCTGGAGCCCAAGAGTTTAAGGTTGACCTATGCTGACACCACTGCTCGGGAGACAGGGACCTTGTCTCAAAAAAATAAAAACAAATGTTTTTTGAATTTTTGTTTAGGGTTAGGAACTAAAAGACTTGTGTTTAAGATTCAGCGGCCAAGAATTAGCTCCATAACTTTTGGCAAGTCCCTTAATGTGTCTACAACTCTCAAGTTAATTACCTGCCCTTTCTGACAATAAGACCATTCAGTCAGGTCTTTAGCCTGTTACTGTTTATTTTACTGAGTAGTTTATCTTATGAATATATATATTTGAAGGCAGACACTGTGTTGTATTGGTTTGTATCCTAAATGCTTATCACAATGACTTTTACATTGTATATTCTATAAAGTATCCATTGGTCCACTGGATTAAGGAAAATATTTGGAAAACTTTACAGTGCTAAATAAATGTAAGCTGTTTGAGGGAAGCAGGCAGCTCTTTTTGGGCCCAGTAGTTTCTTCCTGTGGTCCTAGAAGCCTCAAGCAGTTAGTAGGAGTCCACATTGACAGACCGGACACTGCCAGGATGCTGATACAGCTTACATGTTCCTCCTTCTGGAAATGTCTTCACTCCGAAGGCCTTGGGTTTCCTTTGGATCATCTGGTGTCCAGGGTCATAAATTGGTCCCCAAGTACATTGCTCCTGATACTGTTGAACAATACCTGTAAAAATACCAAAATGTTGAATATTCATTCTATAGCACATTTTGGATACATCCAAATACTACAGGTTTCCATGGCTTTTCTATAATTACAAAACTGAGAAGTTATTCCCAGGGTGGCTATTAAGTTCATGTGCAATTTTAAATTGTACATGAACTTTATGGCCACCCTGTATATCAGACTATGTTGTCACGTGTAATTTGTATCTCACTATTGTTATATGGAGATACTATTGTTATCTCCATTTTATATGTGAGAGTTTTGAAAAAAAAAAAAGAGGTTAAGTATTTTGAATAAGGTTATAGTGGCAAGAGTGGTAGAGCCTGGATTCCTATGTGGGTGGTCTGGTTCCAGAGTCCAAGCCCTTAACCATTATGCTATGCTAGCTCTTAACTAAGTGGCTCGATAGCTGTATTTTTTTTTTTTTGACAAATCATTTATTTATTTTGAGAAAGGGTAACACAAATTTTGATACTTACTTTGCTTAATTACGAACTATCTACCGTTTCTGTCTATAGTTTCCCAAGTATTAACTGAAGCTATCTTCATGTACTTACATTGTAATGAGAACTCTACTCTTTAATATGGTAGAACCTCTGTAAGTTGACCAGCTAAGGGACTGTAAGAGGTCAACATACAAAGATGGTCAACATATGAAACTTCCATTGAGTACATGTGGTATGTGTCCTGTCTATGAAAATTAACTCAACTTATACAGGTGGACAATGTGGGAAGGTGGTCAATAATGGGGATTGTACTGTACATAAAAAACACAATCTGGAAGAATGTTTTCATTTGTCCGTATAGTAAAGGGATTGTTATGGAAGGTTTTTAAGAAAACAAACAAAACCACAGAAATCTACTTAAAATCACACACTAAAACTCTAAATTAAGGAGCTATTTTTTTTGGCCTCTAGTTTAAACCAAGACATTTATATAATAACTATTCCCAACAAAAAATGGTAATAATTATAACTGTAACGGCTTATTGTTCAATTATCTGGCAAAGCTGATGATTTTTTTTTATATATGTTTCCTTTCATAATGAAATATCTTGTATTAACACTAAATTTGATCAAATTAGTTATAATACTTAAAATACTTTAATATGCAATGAAAATGGCAAAACATTCAGCTATAGATATAAAATCCCAAAGCCCCAGTTTTTCATACCTCTCTTCTACAAAAGCTACTAATATGCAAAAACTATACATTAGTCATAGTTTGAATTGTCTTCAACTGTAACTCTTTTTTTAAGAACAATTTTAAAAAGGCAAAAACATTATTCACTCATAGATGATACGTAAGAATTCATCTATAAAAAGTGAGAATGCCAATGTTTTGTTTGTTACAAGAATGAGGGAAACATCAGAGAAATAAATTTGATAACATGACTCACACTTCATTGCAAGTGATTTTCCCAAATTCACAACTTTCACACTTGGCTGAGCTAAAAAGCAAAAAAAGAAAAAAAAAAAAACAAACCACCAACCCCCTAAAAAAAGGAACTTTCACTCCTTGTAAGTGGGCCAAGTCACATGATCTCTATACATGTGAGTTTAAATGAGTGCACTTTTCTAGCTGGGAAAATATTTTCCTGAATTTAGTAAGCCTAAATAATTTACCCATGGTGATGAATAAGTCCTTGGGTGATGTTCAAAAACCTCTTCCAGACTGTCTCAGAGGAATGACACAAAATTATGGAATATAGATGGAACATTTTCTGGGTTATCTTAATAGTTAAGACAAGAATTGAAAAAAATCCTACTACTTTGCTGTCTTTCAGGCCTTTTTCTCCAAAATGTACCATCTTTATTTCTTAAGGTTGTACAATGATGTAAAGTCCATTTTATTTAATGGATTACGTGTTCATCAACTTCAGCACCCTCTGAAAGTAGTAAAAGTAATTAGAACTTGGCTATTTAAACTGCTTCCTCATCTCCTCCCTTTCATTAACTGGAGAAATTTTATTTAGAAAACAATGAGGAAGAAGTACCAGAGCCTGAAGGCACCTAGGGACAGAGGGGATTTAAAGACTGAGAAAGCCTGGCTCTGCAGAGATAGGAGTCATACTGGAAATGTACTGAGTCTAAACGAACATTTCACCCTTCTTCCCAGCTTCAGCTTTAGAAAACATGTGCGTTGTCAGGAATGTGCATGGACCTTTCATAAAACTGGTATTTTCATTCGTGTTTATTTTTACCACAAAACAAAATAACTGGAAATACAAGTGCTTGGTACTACATTCTTCTGAGGCTTAAAAGCCCATTAAGAAGCACACTGTATCCGCTGTTGAGAGGACAACTTTTTAAAATAAACACGGCCAGAAGAATCTGCTCAGACAGACACTGAAATCACTCTTCCCTCCCCAGCCACGAGGGAAAAGGGCGACAGATATTGTCCCCTACTTGCATCATGGGAATCTCCCTTTCTCCTCCGACCTCCCTACCCTCTCCCACGCAGGTTAGGCCATCTGGGGAGGTAGCTGGGAGAAAAGGTCACGCTCAGTCCTCCATGGCAAAGTCTTTGGTCTTTTCCTCCTGGTCCCCCACTTTATAGCGCAGCAGCACGCGCAGGCGACGCGGGTTGTCTCGGGAGGGCAGCAGCGTGATCTCTCCTGAAATGTCCGTGTCTTGCTCCACTTGCACCGGCTCGTTCAGATAAAGGAGCGCCTGCTTCCAGTGGGTGGCCGGGTGAAAAGGCGAAGTGGACAGCACCAGGGGTTTCTCCGACTCTCCACCAGGAAAGGTTACCTGGAACCAGACGGCAAAGCCATGCATGGGCGCCGAGCCGTAGCTGCTGCAACGGAAGCGCCCGCCCACCCCGGCCACCAGCTCCTGCTCCAAGCCCACGCGGGCCAGATCAAGCTGAGCAAAGCGTTGCGGTCGGGCCAGCACATCCTCGCCGGACAGGCCCTGCACCACGATCTCCGAGTGGCCCATGAGGCAGCGCGTAGCGAAGCTCTCCAGGCAGCTCATGTCCACACCATAGTGCTGCTTCACCTGGCTCCAGAAGCCTAGGCGCCACTCCAGCATCTGGTCGCTGATGGGGGCTACGAAGAGCTCGGCGGAAGCTGGCAGGAGAAGACCACCCTCTTTCAGCCACTTGGTCCGCGCGTGCAGCACCGAGCTCAGCATGGACTCGTGCAGCAGTCCGTAGCCCATCCACTCGCTCACAATGGCGTCCACCTGCTCTGGCAACTCCACTGTCTCCACCGGCCCGGGCAGGACGTGCACCCGGTCTTCCAGCCCGTTGAGCCGCACCACCTCCCGGGCCTGTTGCCAGATGGCGCTGGCTTCCACCGCGTACACGCGCCGGGCCCCGGCCTGGGCACAGAAGATGCTCAGAATGCCGGTGCCCGCGCCCACGTCCAGCACGGTCTTGCCCCGCAGAGCCGCCCAGTTCCGCAGGATGCCTAAGCGGTAGGCATCGGTGCGGACGCGGTCCGCGATCATCTCCTCGTGGACCGAAACGTCCGAGTAGCACTCGTAGTACAACTGGTCCCGCTCCCGTTTCGTCCTCCGGGGTCGCTGCAGGGCCGCCTCCTGCTCCCCGCCATCTTCCTCCTCACTTCCCTCCCCTCCTTCGCCGCCGCCCCCCGACTCAACCTTTCTTTTCTTGGGCTGCGACATCTTGGCGGCTGCGGCCGGCTCCCGGCGGGCGTTGCGCGGCCCCGCGCGGGCTCCGGGAAACAGGGGCTTCTGGGACTTGTAGTGCGCGCTTCGGCTCCGCACTTCCTGCGGGGTCGCGGGGTCGCGGGGTCGCGGGGCCGGGGCCGGGGCAGCCCCAGGGCGGCCGGACACTTCCCGTCCTCCTCCTGCTCCTGTGGTGTGTAGCCGTCCCATTTCCCATTCACCACTCGCGTGTTCTGCGATTCTCTCATTTTTACCTAAGCTCCTCAGATTTCCTTTGCTTTCACTCATTTTCTGAAGCAGACCCGCCTACTTAAAACTAAAAATCCACTTTAGTCTACTCTGCTGAACTCGCCGGGTTTAAGCCACCGAGTTAGGATGGAGGCCTTCCCTGCACGGTGCAACAGTTAAAGCTCCCCAGACTTGGCGATTTAGACATTGCACTGCACATTTCTATTTTCTTTATTTAGAGTTACAGAAATTAGAGTATAAGGAAGGTGTAAATGGAACAAAATAACCTAACAATGTGGAACCTGGATACTTATTCCAACGTGACCATTAATATTTTTGTTTTGTGTGTTTTTTTTTAGACAGGGTCTAGCTATGTTGCCCAGTTTGGAGTGTAGTGGCGCAGTTACAGCCAACTGCAGCCTCATGGGCTGAAGCAATCGTCCCGTCTAGGCTTCACAATGTTCTGGGACTACAGGGTGAGCCATGATGCCTGGATAATGTGAACACTAATTACTTAAATGATTCAGGGCAAGTAATTGAAGTTCCCTGGCATCACCTCCTCATTCACCTATCAGCAACAAAGACTCTTCATTGCAGTCGGGGAAGAATTACTGGTATGTTTTCGGTGTTTCTCATTTCTATTTCAGGACAATAGTTACTTGTTTCTAGTTCCTTACATTCAGAATTATCAGAATAATTCTCTGGCTCTTTCATGAGTTAAATCCTAGAAGGCTAAAGAGCTACTAAAAAGCAGTAGTGGTGTGATACAGACTCATTGCTAGGTATACTATGGTAACCAAGTATAGTTTTTTTCTCTGAGAATTAACAGAGTCCTTAATCTTTTTGATCACTTTTTCACAGCAACTTATTTTTTCCTCTGTTTCCTTGTTTGGGCAAGACTGATACGCTCTTCTATTTTTCTTATAGTCAACCATGAGCTGATTTAATCTCTTCTCTTTTTGTTGATAATGGAAAGAAAATGTATTTTGAAATATGTGTGATATCCATATGAGTATCTATATTCTTAACAAGTAAGATGAGAACGCCCTTTTCTACCACTTTAGAAAAAAAGATGATGCAGAGGAAAAATGTTAATTTTTTATGGTCTTGAACTACATCCATTTTCTCCCATTCTTGTCTGGGAGAAAAGTTCCTTCACCCCATTCTATTAATCTTTTATTAATGGAATAGGTTTATTGATGTGGTATCCTCAGCTCTACTCTACTTCTAACTCAAGACTTTCAATCCTGGCTGCTCATTAGAATCCTCTAAGGAGCTTTTAAAAAATACCTATGCCTGGGTCTATCTCAGGCCAATTAAATCAGAATTACTCCCATGGAAACTGGGCATCTAATTTTTAAAAGGTCCACAGGGAATTGTAATGTGCAGCCAGGGTGAGAACTACTGTTTCTCACTAAAATAATCTTCGTTAAATCTTGCTTTACTATTTTCATTATGTGCATTATATTTTTTTCAGTGGCCTAGGTTCAACCACTTCCGGCTAAAAATCCTTAAGGCAGTTCTCTCTCTGTGCTTTGGCTTAATACCGTGTTTTAAGAAAACTGAGGCCTGTAATACAGCATGGGATTAAAGTTATAAATGTGACTGCTTTAGTACCTTACTTTTAGGCTGTCAGTTAGTATATATTTCTTCCATTTTTTATTCCTCAAAATGTCATCCCTTCATTTAAAATACATTCACTCAACCCACGTTCTGATTTGCTTCCTTGTTATCTCTTGTAAGGAAATTCTGAATATAAGTTTTGCCGGTTCTCCCTTCAAAATAGATGGTGAATTTATCTGCTTTTCTCCATCATCATTGTCAAAACTCTGGTTTAACCTTTCATCTTTACTTGCCTTGCAATTATTCTCTTAAGGGCTCTCCAGCTTCTAATCACACCCCTGTCTGATCACCTCTCCACATAGCTGAAAGAATAAGCCTTTAAAGACTCAAATTGGATCATATCATTCTCTCATAACTTCCCAGTCCAGTTACTTAACAATGCAGTAACTTCAGATAATTTCCCATCTAATCTCATACCATTCTTTTCAACTCCTCATTGGGGTCAAGGTATACTGGCCTTCAGCAGAGTGCTGTGGCTCATGCCTGTGATCCCAGTGACTTGGGGGACTAAGGTGGGAGGATAAATAAATACTGATCTTCCAGTATTATATTTCTTTCCCATGTCATGTCTTCACTTTTGCTTTTCTCCTTAGCACGTCACTTTAACGGCTTCTTCTAATCCCTCTGTCTCGAAGTAGATTGTACCTCCTGAGAAAGGCCTTCTCTGGCTACTTTAGATAATATTTTTTAACCCAAGACACTATTTTCCTTCCTAGGCTTTATTATTATCTGTATGTATTTAGTTAACTTGTTTTTTGTGCAATATAAACTGTAGGAGACTTGAATTTTTGTTTCCCCACTATTATAGTTGTCAGCACTAGAATAGAACCTGGTGCATAGAAAGTGCTCAATAAATAGTCTTAAATAGAGATTACTGTGGATGCACAAATTGTTATGCACAGAAGAAGAATCAGAGAGCGTTTTGCCCTTTTACTTCAGTGTGACAATGTAACTCTGATAAACTCTGAGATAAATCCAGATATAGATTGAATATAGAATGCTCCCAGAAATGAGAATAGTTTCATTTTTAAATGCTTTTAACCTTCTAGATTAGTGGTTCTCAGCCTTCCTAGTGCTGCGACCCTTTAATACAGTTCCTCATGTTGTAGCAAGGAAAATAATTTTATGGTTGGGGGTCACCACAACATGAGGAACTATATTAAAGCGTCGCGGCATTAGGAAGGTTGAGAACCACTGTTCTAGATAGAATAATGGTAAGCGCCCAGTATTATACCCAGTGCAGAGGAGAAAAAGCTTACACACAAGCACTTTGCCTTTCTGCACTTTGGCTTGTTACAGAAAGGGAGTTTTTTACTGATCTTTTCTATTACACTGAATTGCTATTAAGTAGGACTAGTAGGAATAGGACCTAAGTCCCAGTCCTTCCCTGAGCATTGCAGCTCAGCAGCAAAACACCCAATGGGAGAAGAGCTGGAGCCCTGCTGGTGGGGCATTCATTGCATTTCCATCCCAGTGATCTGCTTACCACATCTCTCCAATGCTCAAACTCAATGATCAAACAAATGATCAAACAAATGATCTTCAGTTGAATTTAGTACATCTTGACCAGTACTAAACAAGATTAAATAGATCAAAAAATCTTAAATACATTCAATGATTAAAGGTAGGTATTGTTTCATAAAGCTTACTTCAGTCAAGTGTGCTGTATGTATATTTCTTTTCTTTTTTTTTTTTTTCGAGACAGTCTCACTTTGTCAACCTTACCCTCAGTGGAGTGCTATGGTATCATAGCTCACAGTAACCTCAAACTCTTGGGCTCCAGTGACCCTCTTGCCTCAGCCTCCCAAGTTTTTGGGACTATAGGTGCCTTCCACAATGCCCAGCTATTTTTATAGACAGGCTCTTGCTCTTGTTCAGGCTGGTCTGGAACTCCTAAGCTCAAGCAATCCACCTGCCTTGGCCTCCCAGAGTGTGATTACAGGCATGAGCCACTGCATCTGGCTTCTATGTATATTTCTTACTTCAGGTTATGGTTAAAAAGTTTGAAATCTACAGTTTACTTTTCTCCAAAAATACTGTGAACTTTGCCACTTCTGTTCCTTTGCTTTAGGTGCCTGTACCATTTTGTCCTCTCATTCGTCTTTGTAGATAATTCTCAAAAGTTATTCCTTTGTAGCTTTTTAGACCAGTCTGTGGTCTTTTAATACTTATGTATAACTCTTTTTCATCTATCCCATTGTAATCAGAGCTATTTATATCTGGCTTTCTAGGGCCAGATTGTGGACACTGGAACATCAAGACCTAGTATTTTCTACTTTATAGTACAAAGTTTATATGTTGTGCTGGAATTTGAACCATTTCCCTACTCCAGATTATTAATCCTGATTATTGGATAACTGGGAGAATTATAATCCATTTTCTGTATCACAGGCATTCATTTATTCAATAAACATTTTGGACTTCTCTGCGCTACATGTTATTCTAAAAACAAGGACTATAATAACAGAAAGACCAACATCCTTATCCTGGAGGAGTTTATCGTTTTGTATAAATGCCATGTTACCTATTATTCCAGCAAATGATTATACCACTTTTAAAATCTCAGCTCTTTTTTCTGTATTATTTTATCTTGGACGTGCTGATGTGATCTCCTCCTATAAATACTTATTTCTAATTTCCTTTCAAGATCTGTTGTTTAAACATGTATTTGAAAGCTCAGTATAAGGATTGAAGATAGTTCCTTCAGGATTTCTAGAATTCATTGTAATTCTCAAAGTGTATGTTGGGGAAGGGTAAAGGAGCAATGACATGAAAAATGTTATAAATATCTCTTTGATATGAATATTCATTAAATGCTGTAGTTCTCACCATTCTGCAGTTACTTGGAAGCTGCATGATGGAAAGAGGCACTTCTGTCTAAAAAAAAATTATAGAAAATAAAGACAAAAAGGGGGTGATTTTTTGTATATGAACAAATTAGGACATTACACATAAAAAAGCTTTGGTATATGTTACCCTCATGATGCGTATACTGTCTTTTACATCTGTGGTGTATCAGCCCAGCATTTAGATCTAATACTAAAACAGATGCATGGCAAATTTATAGCTCCCTGATGATATTATTATGAGTGGGTCTAATTCTTTTAAAGAATGTTTGTACTGAATAGTTTAGGTAGTGACTATAGAATATTATATACTTTATGCATGATTGTCAACTCAGTTTATGTTTTTTGAGACCTCTTAGAATATAAAATATGTCATTTTAACAATTTCTACTATAAACCAGGTCACTATAATAAAATAATAGTATAGAAAAACCAAAATGCAAATTATAACGTGGGAAAAAGTAATGTGTTAGTGTGTTCATGGAAATAAGCACTTGCTCACCTGAATCAGGTAGCTTAATGCAAATCAAGTATTGAGCCTAATGAATATTATTTAATAAGAACTTCTCTTTCTTTCTTTTCTGAACATCCTTAATGTGAAAAGAAAGCCAATTATTTGCTTCAGTAAGATAAATATGTTCTCTTATAATACTAGTTGGCTGCTGTGGCCTTTCAAGTGCATAGAAGTAATTGTAGTCATTGTAGACCAGTGGTTCTCAAAGTGTAGTCTCTAGACCAACAGCATCAGCCTCACTTGAGAAATTGTTTGAATTACAAAATTATGGCCCCAACCGAAGACCCATTGAATTAGAATTCCTAGAGATGGGGCTTTGCAGAAGTCCAGGCGTGAATTAGATATGTCCTCTGCAGGGCCCAATCAAGTTGAGCTGGCAGCCTTCCTCTCTAGTGTTTGGGGTTCCTTTCCAAGCTCACGTGATTGCTGGAAGCATTCAGTTCTCTGCAGTAGTGGTACTGAGGTTCTTACTTTCTTCTTGATTGTGAGGTGGGGGCTACTCAGTTCTAGAGGCTGCTGGGGATTCTTTGCCACATGGTCCCTCTCTCAGGCTTTCTCTCAAAACAGCCAGGAGAAGGTTTCTGATTTCAAGGACCTTTGTCCAGGTCAGCATCCCCTCCCTGCGCCCACTGAGGGATAATCTCCCCTTCGATTAACTAAAAATCAACTAATTTGGACCTCACTTAAGTCTGTCAAATCTTATTTTCAGCTAAAGAAAAGGACTCAGGATAGAGAGACCAAGGGTGTGCTCCCCCCCAAAGTTTGATAAACTCAAAATATCTGCACATATAATAAATTTATGTCTCAGAAGAATATAAGTGTGGCTTATGGCATGTGATGATGACTGGATCAAGTAGATAAAAAAATAAAGGTTTGAACAAGCTGTGCACCACATTGGAGCAGAAAATTTTAATGCAACTAGCTCTAGAGTTTGCCTCTGTCATCCTTGGGTTTCTCAACTCTGCCTTGTGAAAAACATGCCCCAAATAGCAGCTACTTTTCTAGCCTGGATCTCAGAAGAGAAGATTGCTGGAACAAAGCAAAGCTGAGCTGAGCCCAAAAGAATCCAGGAGAATATAGTAGGCTGGAGCGCTCATGTAATGAAAGCAAGAAACATAAATCTTATGTTGAGAGCACTGACTGAGATATTGGGATTACAGCAACAAACAAAGCTGATTAATACAAATATACACAAAGAATGATTTATCATTGTAGAGCCACTGCCTCAGTTGAGACATAAAACATGACTAAAATTAGAGTCTTTCCTATGTTCTTCCAATAATTTCCTTTTCCTCTTTCCCAAAGGTGAATATCCTAATAATACCATAACAGGTTCAGTGACCTGGCTGGAACTTCATAGACATGGAATCATACGTGTGTGTACCCTTTTGTTTACTATTTTGTTTTTAATTTTTTTAAGAGTGACAGTCTCTTTTTAATAAAAGTTTCATCTTTAAAAATGAACAAGTTCTGTTTATAATGACCATTTAGAAATGAATCTCTAACCACCCCCAAATCAGTATATCAGCTCACATTTTGATTATTGAACTCTAGCAACACTTGACAGAAGCCAGCCCTGGAGTATCTGTGTCATTACCACCTTCCTGTGTACATTTTAATCCTCAGTTCAGATGGGTTTACTCAAACATCTAAGGCTTGAGTTTCCTCTGTGCAGTGGGAAACAGACCCCCCGACCAGTGTAGAGGTGATAAAAATCCTCAGGAACCAATTTGCCCTTGTAAAACATAAAGGTAACTTTGGATTTTTCTAAGACTACAAACTAGGCATAACTGTACCTCAGAATTGTCAAGGAGAAAAATAATGTACCACTTCTCATTAAAATTCAAAAGCTAGATTTCAAAATAACCTAGAAATCTCACAACAAAACAATACTAACATAGATGATATATCAATTAATTATAAACATATGCAATCATACAGAGTCTAAACAGGGTGGTTGGAACCAGACAGAATGCCACATATACCTGAATATAAGGCACAAGCACAAATAAAGGTGGTTCTTTTATTCTGAACAAGGAAGTGGCTCAAGCAACTCAGAGAGTGCCCCTGAGGTGAGCTCTACCCTCACACCTTTCTCCACTGCAAGTTGTGATTTGGGGAGGAGAAAGTCTTCTGTCTTGTTAGCTGTGTTATCTACTATGATACCTTCGTACAAAGCAGGTGTGGTGGCATCTGAGGAGCTGTGCGTGAGGAGATGAAATTTTTATGTGTATTTGAGATGAAAGCTTTACTCAGCTTATTGGATGGGTAATCCAGAATTAGGGCGGGAGAAACAGCAGAGATGATATATGTTGTTGCTGCAAACACCCATTAACTAATCCAGAGAAATAATAAAAGGTGAGTGTATCTGGAGTGGTCTTCATTGTCTCTCCCGTGAAGGGCATTCACCTCCCAGGCCTACTATAGAAACTCTATTTCTGTTGTCTTCATTTTCCTCCTTCCCTATTCTCCACCAAGCATTGGGGACACTCAAGAGTTGTGGGGAGACTGGCTCCCTACAAAGCATCTCAGCCTTTTCTTCACAGTTGAGTAGTTTACCTTTGGTTATGGTTATGTCCATCAGGGAGTGGTTTCTCTCCGTTTGAATATTTTCTAATTCTGGATTATTCTAACATTTGACAGCACCCAGCTTCCAGTAGAGCACCCAGAGGTGCCGCAGCTGCTGCAGGTCCCCCCCCACCCCCGGGCCACCTGGGGCCGTTAGGGCTCTCGTCCATGTACCCGGCCTGCACCATGGCCTCTGTGGGAGGGCCATGCTGCCACAGTCGCACCAGCACTCACAAGTGCCTCTTTTGGTTGTGAGATTCATTCATGTGACATACATGGCAGCTTTTTTGGTCACTTTGAGCTCTTTATTTTAAATTACGAATATGCTGTAATTGATTTAACTATGTTTTTGTTGCACAGTTTCTCTTAGATGAAAATAATCACTGATGCCAGGCATTTCATAATGTTACGGGGGCATTTTTACAGTTCTTTTAAGTTTTAATACTTTCTACTTCATATAAATAACTTGGTTTTCTTACCATAGTATATCTCAACTATCAAAGGGTAGCTAGAATTTGTGTGTTCTTTATGTGCTAGCTACATGTCTTATGTGCTTTCTTCATTCATTTAGTCATTCAACAAATGTTTACAGAACACTTGATACTCTGTAGGCTCCAAAAGCATAGAGAGTAGACGAAACAAAAATTTCTCTTTTTATGGAATTTATATTTTATTTTATTTTATTTCTTTTTGGAGTTTATATTTTAGAGAATAATCTCTAATTCTCACAATTTCTGAAGTAGGTATTGTTTCCATTTTCACAAATGGGGAAACCAAGGCACAGAGCAGCTATGTCCATCTTTTATTTATCTTTTCTACTGGATTGTAAACTCTTTATAGGCAGGAACCAATCTCTTCATCATGTCTGGTGAACACTCTACATGTAATCATAATATTAATAATTTTGATGATGGTTAACATTCATTCAATGCTTTCTACAAGCAAGAGACAAGTAAATCTTCACAAAACCTATGTGGTAGGTATTATTACTGGTCTCATTATGGAGATCAGAAAATAGGGAAAAAGGCAAAGTGACTTGTGTTCGGTCAAGATGCTTTCCAGTGCTGAAATTAATCTGTGTAGTTGGCTATGATAATAGTCTCTTCATTTTCACTGCTGTAAGATATTTATTCCTCCGCCTCTTGCACTGTGCTATACCTGGCTTCGAGTAGACAAGGTGGCTGAGCTTCTCACTTCTTCCCTCTCTGTCTTGCAGCTGCTCAAGGCACCAAAGGAAAAAACTCTTCAGACATTATGCTTTTTAAAAAATCTCTGTGTTTTACTCAGAAGGGTGTAGTGTGGGAAACATTAGCTCTGCTATAGTAGACAGTATTTAAGAGTCTTAGCTGGTTTATTTCTTTAAAGTTGTTATGGCTTGGCACTGGCCACATGCACCAAGGCTGTTGGGTTCAAACCTGGCCTGGGCCAGCTAAACAACAATGACAACGGCCACCAAAAAATAGCTGGGCGTTGTGGCGGGCGCCTCTAGTCACAGCTACTTGGGAGGTGGAGGCAAGAGAATGGCTTAAGCACAAGAGTTTGAGGTTGCTGTGAGCTGTGATGCCAGAGCACTCTACCGAGGGTGATATAGTGAGACTCTGTGTGGAAAAAAAATAAAAGAAAGAAGGTTGTTAAGTTCCTGCTGTATACCTGGCACTGTGCTGGGCTTTGGGAAAAAGAGGAGGAAGCAGTTCACTAAGGAGCTCATGAGACGAAGAACTCATAATCCGTTTGGCAGTACTTTAATCCAGGTTTGTTTATGGTTTATAAATGATGCTGTGTGTTTTTTTCAAAAAGCTTGATAATTTTTGTGTTATTGAAATATCTTTCCTACAAAGCTCTGCAGATAGTTAATTTGCGCCGAATTTCATTGCTGGTTTGTGGAACACCTGTGTTAGTCTTCTGATGAATGAATACTGCTATGTTTTCTACTCAGTTTTCTTTTTTGTTTTTTGGAGAAGGAGTCTTACTTTGTTGCCCTGGGTAGAGTACCATGGCATCACATCTCACAGCAACCTCAAACTCTTGGGCTTAGGCTATTCTCTCCCTCCCGAGTAGCTGGGGCTACAGGCGCCCTCCACAACACCTGGTTATTTTTTGTTGTAGTTTGGCCGGGGCTGGGTATGAACCTGCCACCCTTGGTATATGGGAACAGCCTCCTACTCACTGAGCCACAGGTGCCACCCTCTACTCAGTTTAATCTGTATTCTTAGGATGTTATTGGATAGTGTAATAAGAATTCAGTCAATTTTAAGTTTTGTGCTTATGAAACCTTTTGTAAAGGTTCTATAAATTACATTATAATTATTGTTTTTATTGTTGGGCTTATGTTTCATTAGTGTAGCCAATATGAGGGAAAATACCTGGATGACTGACTCTATTTTGGGAGATTTTATTTTATTTTATTTTATTTTTAACATACATCGAGTTGAAGACTTTGTAAGGACAGAAAACAAAATTAACGCAGGCTTCCACACTTCTCTTTATATTCTGAAGTATCGTTTACAGCCTCAAGCGTGGTTGTCCTTCCTGACAGAACTATCTTTTATCTTTTTATCAGATAAGATTAATCTATTTTTTAAGTTAATATACCACAGGCTTTATATCCTTGTTGTAAGCTTTGGGAATAGGTTAAAGCCTCTTTGTGTTGCATTATTTACTATGCAGCTACATTAAAAAATACAACGAATACACTGAAATTAATAACTCTGGAAGGGTACAAAGTGATAGTATTCATGCTCAATTACAGAGATGATCCATTACATTAATATGATAGTGATGCTATTCAAATGCAATATGGTGAATAACAATAAAGTGGCAGAATTTCAGCATTTGAGTCTAGGAATAAAGGAAGATAAATGGGGAGAAGACATCGTTCATAACTCAAATGCATGTGCTGCGAGTCCTATTTCAGCTTCAACTCTTAGCAGAGGACCACGCAAGTGAACTTGTATACCCATTTGATTAACTAGCTTCTTTAGAACTGAAATAAGCTTTTATATGCTTTGGAGAGAATTTCTGGCAAAAGAACGAGAGGGTGGGTTTTCATGGAGGTAATCCCCTAAGAAATTACTCCTTAGCAGTTAGAAATACAGAAAGGCAAGAGAAACGTGAACTAAGCCCGGTGAGTCCTATTTGACCCATTGTCTTCTTTTAATAGATACTTTGGATCTGGATTATTAAACCGTGTCCAGTACTCACCCTAAGAAATCTTATTCTTTATGTATTTTCCACCTCTCTTCTTACCCGACTGATTACCTTTCTACTTACCAGTTGTGAAGGAAGGCACTGGATGGAATTACTGGGTGGAGTCCTGGTTCTCAAATTAAGATGGTGGACATATAATAAGTCTCGTGTTCTCTAAAGGATGACTATCAGACTCGCCTGGACATCAGAATCACCGGTGTAGCTTATTGGAAATACGCATGTCTGGGTCTCTCTCCCATAGATTTTCATTCTATAGATGAACCAGGACAACTGTATTTTTCAACAAGCTCCACCCGTGATTATGATGCATGAACAAGGTTGAGAACCCATTATTGATTCAAATTACATTTCATAAAGAGGTAGGGATTAAAAAAAGGTATATTCCAACGTTTATTTGAATTTGTTATTTTACATATTTTATGCATACACAATGAATATTTATTACCTGAGCAATACCTGTGCACTGTAGAAACTTGAGAAAATACAGAACCAAAAAGAAGACAATTTTAATATGACCACTTTAAAAAGTTAAATTTACAAATGGAAATTTAGAGTTCCACTACAGTAATAGAATTTGCCTTTGCAATTGGAAGCAGAATTTTATAAATATTCCACAGAGTTATTTTTGCTGTGTATAATTAGATAATACTTGTTCAAATTGGCTTTTTTTTTTTAAACCGACGGTGGTATCCTATCCTTCCGCTTCTTTCTCTACCCCCCCCATTTTTCTTTCCTTTTTTTTTTTGCCTTCCAGATATGGCATAGCTGAGTTCAGCAGAGCTGATAAAGAACTTTTGAGATTATCAGTCCTGGTGACACAACCAACTGGTGTGACAGCATTTCACTTACCCATTCCGCTTATTCATTAAACAAACATTTACTGAGCACCTACTAATGTGCTGGACACTGAACCCTGTGTGGTGATACCTAGTCCTTGTCCTGGAAAAACACCATACTCTGTATGGGACAAGTAAACACAAAAATTTATGGCATATTTTATTTGTGTTGGCTATGTTGGTTACACATAAGGGACACCCAAATCAAAAAGGGAGTCACGAAGGATGAATGTGAAGAAAGGAAGTGAACGTGGGGCGTCAGAGCTGGAAAACACTCTGCGGTCTTTGCTGATTTGGGAAATCCTACCAGGGCCAACTAACTCCACTTAGCGTGTCAGTGCCCAGAATGGAGACCAGGGAGCTCTTCTTTACTCTTTGTTTAAATAGTATTCTTCTCTCTCTTTCATAGATGCAGTATCCTTTATTATATTTTCAAGGGCCTTAATATTTTGAAAAATTCTTCTCCCTGCATAGTTTATGTTTCTTCTTCTTTCTTTCTTAGAGTCTCACTCTGCCACCCTGGGTACAGTGCTGTGGTGTCAGCCGAGATCACAGCAACCTCATATTCCTAGGTTCAAGCCATCCTCCTGCCTCAGCCTCCTGAGTAGCTGTGACTACAGTTGCCCACCACAATATTCAGCTAGGTTTTCTATTTTTAGTAGAGATGGGGGTTCTTGCTCAGCCTGGTCTCTAACTTCTGGCTGCAAGTGATCTTCCCACCACAGCTTCCCCGAGTGCCAGGATTACAGATGTGAGCCACTGGGCCTGGCCAGTTTGTTTTTTTTCTGATAAGCCTTTCTATTTTTGTTTGGTTGAATCCTTATTTTGCAAGATAGAGCTCAGATTCTTCTGAGAAAACTCTTCCAGTCTCTTATCAGAAGGGTTAAAGGCTTGGCTTTCAGCCGCTTTACAGTGTAAGAAGGGGTAAGAAGGCAGAGTTCTTAACATCCGCGACATAAATGCTCACTGGAGAAGTCACCTGGCTCATTGGACAATATCACATAATGGTGACATAACTGGTTCTTAAAAAGACTTTTCACCAATCTTCTTATTTTGGCCTCATTTTCACCTGCACTTCCAGAGGAGAGCAGTTATGTGCTGTGAAATAGATAGAGTTGTTTCCTGCTTCCCCCACTGCCTGCTTGGCATTTTGGTTTCCTGGACCTGCTGTTAGTCATTTAGATTTCGGTTTCCAAACTTTTGTTGTTCTTCCTACTCTTCTATTCTCTTTGTCTTTGTGCTTTGTGACTTAAAAACAAAACTAAGCAAAGCAAACCAAAACAACATAATTCTAATATGGTATGCTTTCAGGAAGGAGAGAAAATAAACTCACCTATTCAGTTTGGCTCTTGTGCCTGCATCTAAAGGCCTCCTTTATGGAGGATACTGTACTGAGAACTTAATTTATAATAATTCTAGGTAAGAAGCATTATTCTTGTATCACTTTTGCATAGTAGGGAATTGAATTTTGGAAAGCTTAAATGGGCAAAAAGGTAGTAAGTAGTGGAGCTGTGACTAATATGTGGCTGGAAATCTGTAGCTAGGTTATGTAGGTTTTGAGGCTAACATTGTTATCAAACTACATAATAAAGACAAGGTCATTCTTCTGCTGATTGGTGTTAAAACTCTGACATTGAGGAGCTGTAAAGGGAATACTGGGTGGTGTGAAGTGCTAAGAGAGCCCCTGATCCATAGGAGATGATTTTAACAGCTCTATCACCAGTATGGATTTGTCTGTATTTTGATATAAATTTATTCTTTTAGGAGCTTGACAAACCTGCATTTTGATGATCTATTTTAGCGTTTTACTAATTATGAAATGCAAGCCACCTGCTTTAAGAAAAAAAAACAAACAGGGAGCCGGAATGAAGAATAATAGAGATGTAAATATAGTGACTTTCATGGGCAAAAGCAGATTTTTTAGCAGCATGTTTAAAACTGCTTTTGAAAAATAAGTGAATTGCTTTCTTATTGTTAAAGAATACGAATGGGCAATTAATTCTGAAGTAATACATGTGACCTCATTTGACTCTTTATAACATCACTAAATCGCTTAATTAACTGATTTTATTATTGACCAGATTCTAAATCCTTGCTCACTAAAATATCATTTTCTATGAAAGGCAAATATAAATTATAAAGAGTAGTTTTATTATGTAGTTTGTGAAATTGACCTCATGGCTTTATGAATATAATGTGTGGAATGGAATATACATTATCTTCTCCAGGAGGGATGAACAGGAGTAAGAAGGGGCACAAAATAATGTTGATAATATTTTGGGAGGGTAAGATTTGTGAAGTAAAGGCTGAAATTTGGAGTAGAGAAAGATTATTAAATCTATTGAATTGAAAATGTGGAAGAATGGTATAATTGAAAAGTCATATTTCTTCCAACAAGGCTTTCATTAATATGCATGTTTGTTATCCAGAAAGTTGGATACAGGGATGGCATGAATGTGTACCCCCAATTCATATGTTGAAGCATTGACTCCCCAAATTTGATGTTGCTGGGAGCTGGGCCCTTTGGGAATTAATTATCATTAGAGTAAGTCAAGAAGGTGGGTACCCTCATGAAGGGATAGAGGCCTTATAAGAAAAGGCAGGGAGAAGTCCCACTCTCTCTACACTCGTGAGGACAGAGTGAGCAGGTGGCAGTCTGCAAGACAGAAGGGGAGCCCTCACCAGAACCTGCCTATGCTGGCACCCTGATCTTAAACTTCTGGTCTCTGGAATTGTTGAGAAAATAAATTTCTGGTGTTTAAGCCACCCAGGCTGTGGTATTTTGTTGTGGCAGCTGAAGTTGACTAAGATATCCCTCAGTACTGGACTTGACCTTGCTCTAAGCTTTGTCAGCCACAGCTTTCCTTGATCCCTCTCAGACTGCCTCTGTTTTCTGTGTGAAATTTATCCCAGGGTACCTGAAACACTTCTTCCTCAAGATGCTCAGCAGTCCTGTGTCCTGGTGTTTTGAAGAAAAGCTGAAAATCCAGATTTTTATATAAAATTCCTTAATATTTATAATATTGACAAATCCTTCTTTAAATCATTCTTTCATGTGATGCATGTCTGTGTGGGGTTCACCCCTAAGCAGACAGTTCACCAGCTTTATTTTAATGTGTATGTCTTATCTCCTGAGTTCCTGAAGCCAGGGCTTTTGTTTTGATTTGATTCCCTATAATTCCCAAGGTTTAAATTGGTTGGCAATCAATTAATATTTGTTCTTGTTGACACTGATTCTACAGAAAGCTCCTCTTTCTCTCACCCATCTCTTCTTTTGGTAAAGGTAAAATACTCCCAATTCCATTCATTCTTCCATTCCTCCTTAATTATATTTTTAGTTCATTTGGCTGAACTCCTTTGATCTCTCAGATTTTGATGAAGTTATCATGGGAGAGTTCTTGTTAGGAGCTATAGTGGGAGACATCTACTTGTCCCTATCATCTTTTTTTTTTTTCTTTTGAAACAGAGACTAGTTCAGTGTCTGGGCTAGAGTGCTGTGGCATCATCATAGCTCACTGCAACATCAAACTCCTGGTTCAAGTGATCCTTCTGGCTCTGCCTCCCAAGTAGCTGAGACTACAGGTGCACACCACCATACACCACTAGTTTTTGTTTTTAAAGTTCTTTGTCCTTTGTGTAGGGATGGGGGGTCTCACTTTGTTGCTCAGGCTGGTCTCCAACTTCTGGGCTCAGTGGATTCTGCCAGCTCAGCTCCCCAGAGTGCTGGGGTTACAGGTGTGAAACACAGAGCCTGGCCTCTGCCATCACTTTGAGACCACAGAGGGGGAATTGAGGTGGCATGCTCTTCTAGTAGTTGGCCTTGAACCATACATGAAGAGGAATTGATCGATGTTCATTCTTTGTATGTTTCCTTTCTGTTTTCATCACCTACTGTCTTGATTATTATTTCACCGACAGGGCTGTTTTACTGCTTTGTGGTCCAATTTCTTTTGGTCTCCGTGGGAAGGCTTCTTTTTTATGTATCCATTTGTTCTTATTATGTGGAAATTATCCTTTAAGTGGCTAGACACCTGTTTATTCATTCTGAATGTGGCATTGCTCACTGTCAGTGGTGGTTTTTGATGCTAATACTGTTTCTTGCTTTGTTTTATTTTGGTTCCTGACCTGTTTTCAGACCTACAGTTTATAATAAACAAAAACAATGAATTCTTTACCCATTCCTAGACTTCCCTCACCATAATCTTCCTGGAGCCAAAATGGAGACCTTCTTTTTTCTCTGACTTCGTATTTAGAACATGTAAACTGTTAATCACGGTAGTTATATAATGAAGCTGGTTGTATTTCAGTAAGGTAGTACTGACGTGATTTTGTCATGAGCTATTTTTCAGCAACTATTTTTTTTATCATTTAATTTTTAGGATAGGTGATATCTTTAACAATAATATACAAATACAAAATAATACATGTAAAAAGTGTCAATCCCATCTTTCCTCTCCTTTGCTTAGTTCTTATTTTCCAATTCTGCAGATAACTGTTTAATTTTTCTATGTCCTTCCAGTATGTGTTTGTAGTATATATATACTATGGTCTGAATGTTTTTATTACCCCAAATTTATATGTAGAAATCCTGAGCCCCAAAGTGATGCTATTAGGGAATGGCATCTTTGGGAGATATTTAAGTCATGAAGGTAGAGCCCTTGTGAATGGGATTAGTGCCCTTAGAAAAGAGACTGAGACAGACTCCTTACTCCTTATACCTTGTGAAAGCACCTTGCACAGGTGCCATCTGTGAACCAAGAAGTGGCCCCTCACCAGACACTGAATCTGCCAGCAGCTTGATCAAGACTTCCCAGTCTCCAGAACTGTGAGACATAAACTTCTGTTGTTTATAAACCACCCAGTTTATGGCATTTTGTTATAGCAGACTGTGTAGACTAAGGCAAGATGTAAACAAGTGAAAATATATATTATTATTATTTGCCTTTTAAACACAGAGTACTATTGTTCATCACCTTGAAGTTTTTAGGTAACACTATTTCTTGGAGCTTCAGTCACATCAAAGTACAGGGAGATGAATTCTTTCATACTGTGTGTAGTTGAGCAGTATTTCATTTGATAGAGGTACCATATTTATTTAACCATTATCTTATTGATGTACATTTGGTTTGTTTCTAGTATTTTTATAGAATGTGCAGTATTACAATAAATAACCTCTGTAGGTCTCATGTCACATGTGTCAAATATATTTGCATAGTAGTATAAGTTCCCAGAAGTGGTATTACGAGGTCAAAAGGTGTATGCATTTGTGATTTTGTCAGGTATTGGTAAATGTCCTTCAACAGGAGTTGTCACAGTTTATATTCTCATCAGCAATATGTGATAGTATTATTACTAAGTTTACCTGTACAGAATTTTTTCAAGCTTTTAGATCGTGTCATTGTGATGAGTAAAATACAGAATCTCACGGAAGTTTTAATCTGTATTTCTCTTACTGTGATAGTAGTTGGGGTAAAAAGCCATCATTATTTCTTTTTATGTGAACTTCACGTTCACAGCCTTTGCTTATTTTCCATCGTGTTAGATTTCTTTCTTACCAAACTTTAGGAGCTCTTCATAAATGATAATGATTAGTCTTCATCTTTGATATGAGAGCCAATGGTTTTTATGTGATTTGAGTTTGTCTTTTGCTTTGCCTGTGCAAAATGTTTTCTTTTTTAATTGTTGCAGTGCATTCAGATTTATGTTTTTATGAATTTAGGATTTCAAGATATGATAAAAGGCCTTTCTTAATAGCCCTCTACCCAACACATAAAATGTTGAGTAAAATAAAATTTTATGCCAGCATTTTATATTTTTGTTTTATTAACATTTGGATTTTTGTTAGATTCATCCATTCATTGAACAAATGTTTATTAAATGTAATGTATAGATGGTTCCCCTGATTGACATGGTTCAACTTAAACAAATTTTTTTTTTTAACTTTCTAATGGTGTGAAAGTGGTATCAATTTAACAGAAACTGTATTTTGAATTTTGATCTTTCTTGGGCCAGCAATATGTGGTATGATTCTCTCTCCCTCTGTCTCTCTGTCAGTGCCGGGCAGTGACAAAGAGCTGCAGCTTCCAGTCAACCACGTGATCCGGAGAGTGAGCAACTACACAGTAGTGTGTTGTCAGATGATTTTGCCAAACCGCAGGCTGAGGCGAGTGTTCTGGGCATGTTAAAGGTAGGCGAGGCTAAGCTATGATGTGCAGTAAGTTAGGTGTATTAGGTGCATTTGTGACTTTCAATATTGAAACTGCATATTTTCAACTTACTATGAGTTTGCCAGGATATAACGCCATGATTAATTTAGGAGCCTCTGTACTTTGAACTGTTTTAAGTACTTGGAATATACCAGTGATCAAGATAGACAAATGTCCCTGCTTTTGTGGAGCTTCCATTCGAGTGGAGGGAGGTAGACGTGTATCACAGGGAAGGGAAATAGATAAACATAAATGAAATTAGTAAATGATAAAGCATATTTTGAAAATGATGAGTGACATTAAAATTAAGATAAGAGAAAGCAGATTAAGAGGAACTGGAATATCAAGTGGAGAGTATAAATTGCAATTTTAGATAAGGTGACCAGTGTGGGCCTTATTAAGAAGGTTATATCTGAGAAAAAACAGGAAGGAAATAAATGACTTTCATCCAGATCTTTGGAAGAAAAAAGTCCTAGGTAGAGACCCTAAGTCAGGAGCATGTCTGAGAAAGGGCAAGAAGCCAGTGGGACTGGGATGTAATGAATGAGAATAGTTGCAGATGAATCCAAAGAGGCAACAGGGTCAGATCGTATGCAGCTTTACAGAGCCGTGCAAAGGCTTCAGCTATTACTTTGAATGGCCCCTAATACAACCTGACTGGTGTCCTTGGAAAAAAAGGAGATTAGGACGTATAGAAAGAGAAACCAGGGATGTGTGCATGGACAGAAAGGCTGGTGTGAAAGAGGTAGCCAGACGGGAGCTGTCTGCAAGCCCAGGACAGAGGCCTCAGAGGAAACCAGTCCTGGAAGCCTCCTGACCTGGGAACTTTAGCCTCCAGAACTATGAGAAAATAAATTTCCATGTTATAAGCCACCCAGTGTCTGGTGTTTTGTTCTGGCAGCCTCACAAACCAATATAGCACGTCTGCCGAGTAGTCATGGAATAAAGAAATACAGGAGAGACCGATGGTACACTGGGGGCTAAAATCATTAAGAAATTAGGGAAACTAGCCAAGCTACCTCCTGGCCTAATGGTTCAAGTTCTGTGTTTTCACTTCAGCAGCCTAGGTTTGATTCCTGGGCAGGGAGGACATTAGGGAAATAATACAAACCACGCAATGTGCCAGCAAAAGTGGGGGTATTTGGTGGTATCGTCTGATGACAACAATTCAAAGCTGGGCTTGAAGGGAGGGACAATGGTCTGAAAGCATCAGTGAAGACCAAAGGTGATGTCTACATCACTTATGGCCCCAATGACTTTAGGGCTGTGGCAGGTGGGGGCTGAGGGGGAAGCCATGACTTGTGAGAGTTGCAGGGAAAGCAGGTCCACGGTGCAGAGCTAAGTTTCAGCGGGGAAAGAAGGTGAAGGGAAGAGGATTTTGCTTTCCATGGACCCATGAATTTGAGAGGGTAGAGTGGATGGCTGGGGAGAAGGGGACAGAAAGAGGATGAGAGTGTTCTAAGATGTGCGGTGATGTGTATGACTAGGGAGAAAGTCATAAGTCATAATGAAGTGTGGGAGTCTCCAAGGCAGAGCACCCATCAGGCTGTAGAGTTCCATTTGGAGGGGGGTGTGGGTGTGAGTGTTTCCTATTAAGAGGATTGAACTCTGAGTGAGTATGGCTTCAGGTTTATGTACCTTGAATAGAGAGGTGGTGATTTTATTCGGAATGTGCCACGTCTTGAACCCCTGTTGACAGCCTTGGGGACTTCTGGGACAGCAGAGTGTTCAGCTAAATGTGTCAGCTGCTTACTTCTGTCTGGAAATGTATCCTGTGTGAAGTATTGAAATAATTCCCTTTTGTTTTAGACAGTTACTAAAGTGGGCTCAAAACCTTTTTTTTTTTTTTTTGGAGAGTCCATCTTTCTCCCATGGATTTGAGGTTTAAACTGTTGTGATTAACAAATATTCTTTAAGAAATGTTACCTAATTTATAGAAGCCTTTTGTTCATGTGATTTTTCTCAACAGGTAGGTCATAAAAGTATGCACCTCCTATTTGTGTGAGGGCATAGGTTATTAGATATTTTTATGTTACAGAAGACCTCTTACACCTAAATGCTATGGAAACAATCCCCTCCGTTATTGTCCTTCACTGGGACTGTGATTCTGCAGGTGTTGGTCACTGTATTCTTCTGCGCTAGCCTGCCCTTTACCATCCAGGAGTGACGCTGCAATGCAGCATAGCTCCCAGGAGTAACATTGTCACGAACCGCCATCTGCCACATGGTAAGTTAGCAAGGTTGAGCAAGTCCTTCTCTGAAGTCACCAGTAATACCTGGTAGGGTCAGGGATTACAATCTCAGCTGGGGAACAAGCTGTTTGTACGGCCATCAACAAATTGACACTTACAATTGATGAGTCATAGTAATGATGGTGGTTAAAAAATAAACCATCTACTTACTAAGAATTAAAGGGATGCCAATTTTTGAGCCCTTTAATAGATGCCTAGTACTGTGCTTAGGATTCTGATAATGTACCTTATTTTAAAAGCGAAACATAACTTGGTTTATAGAAGAGTATTTTAAGGTTCAGGAAAGTTGCGTAATTAGGTTATGTCACACAGCTCGCAAGTGACAAGTAGGATTTAACGCAACATCTGCGTTCTCCAACTAGTAGATTTATTTTTTCTTTTCTCCTCCCTATACTGCTAAATATTGTTTAGATTAGTTATATGACAGAGAACATCTTATAAAAGACTAATTTTCAGAGCAAATAATACAAGAAAACTCTCATTACCTTGGTTCTGCATAAGTAATTATCACTCCCATTTAATGTGATTGTAAAATTAACGCACACATGCTTTAACTTTTATCCATCTTTCTATCATTTATCCATACTCTGTGTCAGAATAAATTTGTATAAATAATCATAAAGATAGAAGCACTTATGTAAATTAATATAATTTTAAAATGCAAAAAACATTGTGGCTTGTTTTAATCTCATAAAATCCAGGATTATGGAAATCCTAGTGGCAAAAATATGGAATTGAGTACTTTTTATTTGGTTATTATAAAACACACACCTCAACAGAGAGCATCTTCATTAACAATGACTAAAGGAGTTTAAGAATCAAAGTCCAGTTTTATCAGATTCGGAGGTCAACATTCTAATTTTCCACAAGAAGTGAGTAGACTTTTTAGGATTTTTTTTTTTTATTTTTTTTTTACTTAAACATTGAATGTAACATCGATTTTTATTTGACAAAGAAATGTAACTAAATAATTTTCCAAGAGATCAAAAAAACAACACAGTTCCTTTGTTTTCGTTCTATAAATCTAAGTACATTTTTTCCCTTTATCCGAGTGTGGGCCAGATGTTGATTACAATATTGGTTTTTACTACGTGCATTTTATGCAAAGTTGTTTTATTTTTTAATCTTTTTTTGCGTTGTATTGGGCAGTAAGTGTTTCAAATAAGTTTGTAGAAATCTCACAGTCATTGTCACAGGAAGTTTAATGAAAGATGGATTTCATATTGTAGTCCCTCTCACATACCTGGTTGTGGTTTTTGAATGTGTGAGCGCCTTTGCCTGCCTTTGGTCCCTTACCCCAGGCTCCCTCACCCCCGATGTCCAAGCGTCTCTCTGCTTTCCCTCAGTCACTTCTTAAAATTGTGCCTCCTTTGCTCTGCAGCCCTGGATCCTGCTTTTCTTCGTGAATTTAGGACAACGGTGCATTTGACATGTATTTATTTGTTTACTGCTGTCTCTTCCAGCATAAATCAGGGATATTCTATCAAAAAACATTTTTGTCTCGCTAATGTGCCTGCAGGACCTGGAATGATGTCTGGGATCCAACAGGCACTCCAGAAATATTTGTTAATGTGTCGAGAGCTTAGCATATGAACATTTAGTGATTCGCTTCCTCTATTTTCCCATTTCCCAAAATATCTGATTTATAGAAAGTGGCTTTTTAATTTTTTTTGCTCTTTAAACAAAGTAAAAATATATCGTATCATCTTTAGATGATCCGATTCCTGTACCAGTGAATACCTTCCATGATGTTTTTGATTGCTGTTCTTCTAGAACAACATATGGAATAAAATAATTTCCTTTAAATAACTTGTCAGAATTTCAACCAATCTTCATGTTCAACCTAATCTTAAGGAATTATAAACATATTCATAAAAAAGCAACATAAAGAGAATATTCATCTCTAAACAAGGATCTTTACTGAAGCTTTAAAATCTTTATAGAGATAAATATTCTCTAGGTTCCATTATTCCATTATATATTTCTATAATTCTAATCTATGTTTCTATAATTCCATTATTTACTGAAACATGCTGCATTAGTAGGAATAATGGTTATAAAAGCATTTTTGAAATGCTTTTCAGATATAAGAGATATTATTACTTAAAATTTTGACTGTAGTGATTTGGAAAATACCTTTTGAGCCAACATTAGGCATTCTATCTCTAGATTCTATTTTTAACAGAACACATTTACTTATACTGTTAAAATTCACTCTTAATTATTTAAATGGGAAAATGTGTTCTTAGGACATTTGAAATTTCACTATTAATGTATCTTACATGCTTGCAGTGGATGAAAACCTCATCACTAAGTATTTGGGAAAAACCATCTTTTCACAGGGAAAAACCATCTGTGATTAGTTGTCTTTTTATTGATATGCAGTCTACCTCTTTTGGGATTTGGTCTTCATGGAAAGTCATTTAGACCATTTAACAAGAGAGCAAACCTATTAAAAATATGCAAGCTCTTAGAAAACAAAATCCGGTCCGCTAATTAAACCTATTAAGGCAATTACAGAGAACTATAAATGATGCAAAAGTCATGTTGGGCACCTCAGAGTACCAGTGACAAAACACCACAGAGTCCCTATTTTTCTAAATAGAGATAAAGAGTATGGGTGATTAATTTCAGCACCACTGAGTTAATTTGCAATGACTCAACAGCAGAAAACATTTCCATAGGCATAGAATAATGGTGGAAGATAGTTGTTTTACTGCTCGGTGGGAATGTGGCCCTTTGTCAGAGAATGCTTTAGTAGTCAAGGGAAAACTGCAGCTACCTGTGGGCAGGTAAGAAATATAAAGTTTCCTGAAACAGTTTGTGGTCTTCAATTGTAGTCCCATCTCAGAGGTTTCCCTCACTAGCATGCATATCTGAGATTTTTAACCGCTGCCTTCACATCTTTTGATGGGTGATCAAAACGTTATGACTTCTGTTCAGGAGGAAAACTTCAGGCATAGGAATTTCAGACGTGTTCCCTGAAAGGCACTGGTTATGATGTGGTGGTGATGAAAACCATCTCATTTAAGGAGTATGAAAATCAAGATGAGATTAATAAAATTTAAAAAGAAAGTATATACAGACTTATGAGATACTCTTTTTTAAGTGCTTTAAAACAAAACCCTCAAGTAATGTTTATAATTACTCTGTGCAGCAACAGATAATGCTGCCCCCGCTTTCCAGATGAATAGATGAATGATTGAGGAAGGCATGTTCGGAAATTTCCCTTACACCTCTCAGCAAAGGAGGAACAGAAGCATCAGATCATGACTCAGCTTTCCTCAGTTGTAAGTTGGTAAAAAATGGTTACGATGAGGTGGTTGGTTCATGACACCGTGTGATTATCTCCCCAATCCTAGCTGTATAATGAATTTTCAATTGTTTATGCTTCACACATTGCAAAACCATGTTTATTATTATGCACCAAATTACAACAGATGTGCGAAGTCAGCCAGGGCAGAATAAGCATGAAGGAGGGGCAGCTACACAGCGTATGTGCAGATGCAACACCTATTCGAGAGTCACCCTCCGTGCTTTGCCAGGGAGTGGAAGCCATCCACAGAAGGGCTTGATGCCAGGGAGTGGAAGCCATCCACAGAATCTTGAGCTGCAGAATATCACACAGCACTCACCTCCAGAGCTAATCACAACAGAATAGTCAAGTTGTTTTGGTTTTATGTTATTGATTGTCATCCCCATTTAATGTGTTCATAAAAACAACGTGTACATGTATTAAATGATATATGCCCAATGACAGGACAGAATGGTGTAAGAAGATGAACAAAAACTAAACATCTATCCAGAAGAAGAATCCTTTTACTGCAGGGACACTTGCACTAGACTGTTTATTGCAGCTCAGTTTACAATTGCCAAAATATTCAATGCATAAATGCCCACCAACCCAGGAATGGATTAACAAGCTGTGGTGTATGTATACCATGGAATACTATTCAGCCACAAAAAGATGGAGACTTTACATCCTTTATATTAACCTGGATGGACGTGGAACACATTGATCTTAGTAAAGCATCACAAGAATGGAGAAATAAGAATCCTATGCACTTAATTCTGCTATGAGGACAATTAAGATCCTAGTACATGATGGGAGGTGGGGGATGGGGAGAGCTGAGAAAGGGAAGGAGGGAGGGGGTGGAGCTCAAGGGGTGTGGTCCATCTTTTGGGGGCAGGACACAAATGTAAGAGGGTCCTTATCTAACAGAAGCAATCAGTGTGACCTGGTTCTGTGTACCCGTCAATGAATCCCCATGTTGGGTGAGGGAGATATATATATATATATATATATATGTATATATATATATATTTAAAAAAATAACAGAGCTTTGAGTAGAAGAGATCAAGTAATGTCCTTTGTCAAGGTAATATTCACTTTTCATAAAAACTCATGAACTTGAAACTGGAGGCAGATTGAAGAACATGTGGGTACAGGGGAAAAGAATATATATGACAGAGGACTGCGTGTCCAGGTCATGGACATGGATTGCATGGCCCTGAGTCTGATAACAGATTGGGCACAGAGGCATTATGTGACAGCAGCATCAGGGTACACCAGCTGCCAGATCATGTATAATATTCTCATTGAGCTCAGTGTAGTGCATAGGTAAGGTGACCAGATTTTAACATTGGTAAAGCGGGACATCATTAATGGGGGGGGCAGAGGGTGGGGACAGGGCAGGGCGGGGCCTGACAACAATGCAAACTTTGATAAGCAGTTCTCATTAATCACTTCTCAACAATTATTTGTTATTATTACAGTTTAACATTATAAAATTAACAAAAATAGTATAAAACTCATATCCTGGCGAAATAGCCACATGGCAGCCGAAAACCGTACATTCCCTTACTGTTCTCCCGCCCATTTGGGCATTCTTTCCAAAAATCGGGACTTTTTTAAAATGCTGTGGGACACAGGACAAATTGTTAAAAATTGGGACTGTCCCGCCAAAAGCGGGACATCTGGTCACCCCATGCATGGGACAAACTCTTACCGTTTGTTGCCAAAAAATGTCTCTCTCTCTCTTTCCCCCTTTACCACTTTCTTGTACTGTCCCTTTCTCCTTCCCTTCCCCTTTTCCCCACACTTTCTTCCTCTACTTGTTTGTTTTCTTTCCTTTTTCCCTTTCTTTCAACAAATATTTATGGACTGCTCATTTTTATGTTATGTATTATTTTTCTCCAATGACTTTCACCCTGCCCCAGCTCGCAGTGGGCATTTGATAATGTGTAGAGAGAGTTTCAGTGGTCACAACGCAGACAAGGTTATTATGGGATGCAGTAAGTAGCTAAACATCCTGCATGCTACAGGACTGTTTCCTGCCATAAACATTTACCTAACCCCAAATCTTCATAGTGCTGGGATTCTGAACATACGTTTAAGAAGAAGAAAGTGGAAGTTTAAAAGTGTCTTTAGAGAAAGCAGTGATTAAGAATAGCAGTCATAATAATATAACTAACATCGATGTGTTTACTATTTTACCTTAACCATGACAAATATTTTACCTTTTAATCTTTGCAAGCTATGAAGAGACAGCGCTATTATCTTCATTTTATGGATAAGGACGCTGAGATCTATCCCCTGAGCTGAAGCTGTGAAATGGTGGAGTTCTCATGTTAGAATAATGGGCAAAGGAACAGCTATCTCATCTAAGTGTTTACATGACACTAGGGAGACAACTTCAAAAGTGGAAAGAACCACACCGGGCCTCTGACAGAGAACACAGTGTATTAGGATTTGGAATTTCTGAAAACACATTCTAACGATGATATAGGAAAAGATCTCATGACAGTAAAGAATGAATGTTTTTTAAAGGGACATGTTAATCATTTTAGCGTGTGATAGCTGATGCTGTCTACATCCACTGGACACATGTAGTTCCTGGACTTGGAGACATGATACCTGAGCTTCCTACAGCAGACACCTGCAACTCTTTGACTGAGACTTCTCTTGGGAAGGTGTCGAGTTCTTAGTCCCCAAGGCGCAGCCTGAACACATTTGAGAATTAATTTTGGGGAGCAGAAGACTTCAACTAATGGTTGACAAGCATTTTTGCATAAAAGTCCAATTTCCTTGTCCCTTTGAGATGGGCTCTCTCCAGGCTCCACAGACCCTCAGCAGGATGGAACCCCTGTTGTCCCCAGCAGCGTGCCAGTTGGTGACCTGTCTTGCATTGGTTTCCTTCCTTGTCTTGTCTCACTTACTTGGTATTTTGTGGGTGCTTCCTAGGATGACCTTCCACTCAAAACTTTACTCAAGGATTTTTGATTGAACTTAGTCTATGATGGGTGTTCTCAGATTTGAGTCAGCTTTTGAAAGAACATGACAAAATAAATAATGGAGGACAGCTTACGGGTGACTACGCACAAACCAAAGAGCCTTAAAACTTATGCTAGACTAAGGCTGTTAAAAATTGCTGGAGACAACCCAAATGGCTGTCAGGGAAACTAAAGTAAGAACAATAAAGATGTAAGTAAGGTGTATTAACCAGTGTAAAAAAAAAAAAAAAAAAAAAAAAAGAACAAATGTCACTTCTTTCTTCTCTGTAAAGAAAGAATATCTTTACCTATAATGAAAAGGGTACCAATTTCAGTGAAAGAGGTAGAAACTTCTCAGCCTACTTATCTGCCTTGGAAGAGGCAGGCCGATGTGTCTGAAAGGTAACTTTTTTGGAAGAAGTCTGCAACTAGGTAAATAAAGAATCTGTATATACTTTATGCAGCCTCTAAGGTCTTTAGAAGTATAAACTACTTAAATATCTTAATTCCGACTAATTACATTGCAGGAAACAGAAGACGTGAAAATGCTGTTGAACTTATATCTTGATCTTATATCTTTTAAGAAATCTTAATTATGAAACATGGAGGTATAGGTATAATAATCTATATGGTCAATATGCATAAAGATGTTTTATTTATAAGCTGTAGTTCCCTCAATGCATCTAGGAATGATTCTAAAATAAATTATGAAATAATAGTTTGTATGCATTTGTTAAATAAAGTTGTAATCATTTTGTACCTGTTCTGGGTTTTTGGACTGGTGTACTTGGTCATATAAGGTGTGAAAAGACTCAGAAATGTTACCCATCTACCATCAGAGAATTTGGTATCTACTTATGGCCCTGACTGTTCTAGTTCTAAATAATAAGACAATCTCACACACACACACACACACACACACGCACACACACACACAGTGCTAGAAAAGGTATACATATTTTAAGAAAGGAAAATACTATGGCCAGGTGTGGTGGCTCACACTTGTAATCCTGGCACTCTAGGAGGCCAAAGCAGATGGATTGCCCTGAGCTCACAGGTTCGAGACCAGCCTGAGCAAGAGCAAAACCCTGTCTCTAGAAAAAGCTGAGTGTTGTGGCAGGTGCCTGTAGTCCCAGTTACTCATGAGACTGAGGCAAGAGAATCGCTTGAGCCCAAGAGTTTGAGATTGTTGTGAGCTATGACATGACAACACTCTACAGAGGTGACAAAACTGAGACTGTCTCAAAAAAAAAAAAAAAAAAAGAAAGGAAAAAACTGTATTAAAATCCTAATACTCAAGTCATTTCTTGAGCCTTTCTCATTTCAATTTCTGGGATTACAAGACATATAAGATACAATATTCAAGATACATATAAAAAATATTATTGGCATGTAATATTACAATTTTAATGCAGTTTTTCCTTTCTTAAAATGTGTTAGTTTTTTAGCACCCTGTTTATGGTTTTGAGATACACAAAAATCAACAAACTTAAAATCTGCATGTACAGAAACAAATGCAGCCGTCCTAGCAACATTCATAAGCCCAGCAAGTTGAAACTTGCACTGGTGAATCAGAAAGGACACTGTAGACTGTGGTTCTTGAAAGTGACATAATGGACTGTAGACCGTAACATAGTCTGTCTCAAAACTTTTCATAGTGACCCTATAGAACAGCGGTTCTCAGCTTGTGGGTCACGACCCCTTTGTAACAATAAAAATATATCCTGCATACCAGATATTTACATTACGATTCATAATAGTAGCAAAATTATAGTTATGAAGTAGAAGCAAAAATAATTTTATGATTGGGGGTCACCACAACATAAGGAACTCTATTAAAGGGTTGCGGCATTAGGAAGGTTGAGAACCACTGCTGTAGAAACATAGACCTGAATTTCATCTCACAACAAAATTGCAGCATAACAAGTGTTAACCTAGATGGACATAGATAACTACCTTTAAAAAAAATCCTCCAAAGAGAATTTTGAAATAACTTAATTTTATTTCATTTCAAATTTTTTCTCTCAAATTAATTGCTCAAAGCTTGCGATAGCCTAAAAAACCAAAGGAAATAAATGTAACAGTAAGAGAGCTATGTAAATTATTAAATAAACTATTTCAAATGATTTTCCTTGTAAAACTAAATCTTGAACATAAAGGCATAATTATGAGACTTCACAGCTCTGTAATTTCAGGGTGATAATTAGTATTTTTAAGTATGACATTCATGTTTGGGAAGTTTGGTGATCGAAATCATAAATAAAAGCCTTCGCTTCTACTGTTACCTTTGAGCCCTGCTTTTTATTTAAGTTAAACATCTTTGCATTTTGTTTGAACGGTGTAGAAGAAGTTTCTGTGTGCGTATTTATTATTAGTACGGGCCCCCTGTAAATATTAAAATATTGCTCTATTTATAAAACAACATATTGTTCTCACATCTCAGATGTAATCCAAAATAGCAGCTCCAGTGAGTGAAAACAGCAGTGGTGCTCATGCATACATTCTGTTTTCCCTATGAATTAAATCAGAGTTAACTCATTTCTAAATGCCTACATATATGTATGTTATATATTTTTATTTTGAGGTCATCGTGGTGGTGGTGGTGGCAGGGGAGAGGGAACGCATGGGTCCTGGTGCACATGCAGATGGTTACATCTATCACGTTAAGTCTCTAGTGTCTGAAAAGTACCGTTTGTGCCTACCAGTGTTTTTTAAATCTCCGTATTGCCCTTCAAGCTCGGCCTGAGACAGAGCATATCTAGATATCAGAACCTGATCATAAGCAATCCCACGATTCCACTCTCTCGGCCAGTGGTTTGCAGGCTCTTCTGCTGCTGTAAAACTGTTGAGCCATCTTACTTTGTCAACACATTCCGGCTAATTAAATGTTTGTGTGCCCAGAAGACATATTAAACGCTGCGTGGGTCAGCTGTTTTCTGTCTCACTTTCATAACTTCAGTGAACGCTCGTTGTCAGACCTGCCTTGCAGCAGCCCTCTCATGTACACAGAGGACCCAGCTCCTCAGAAGTGGCAGAAAACGGGAGTTCCGGTTGTATGAGTCTAGCCACATGAAATTAACGCAGATAGCAATTTACAAGCGACACAAAGACATTGAATACAGCTTTCTCTTTTGAAGTAAATATTGCAGTTTTCTGATTTTTACCAAAATTAGAGGTATGCAAATTTTAGGACTCAAAAAATTAATTTTAAGACTGAAATAAATAAGATTTGGTGAGGAAACCTAATAATCCTCCTCTCTCTTTTGTCTACTTTCCCGTCCTCAGAGAAACCACTTTCACCTCTTTTAAATCTCTTTCCCTCCCTAGGTCCCTCCTTGCTCTCTTTCTCATCTATCTGCCCATCTGGCTGAATGTATGTGTGCATGATATGTATTTTCTTTATTTTTTCATTTACTTGAGACAGAGTCTCACTTTGTCACCCTCGGTAGAGTGCCATGGCATCATAACTCACGGCAACCTCAAATTCTTGGGCCCAAGCTATCCTCTTGCCTCAGCCTCCCAAGTATGCACATGATATTTAAATCATATTCCAGGTAACAGACTTGCCCTGTTACTTTTTGGTTTTTTAAGAATTATTTACCATCTCCCTGCTATAAAGAGCAAGGTTTTAGCTCTGTCTTCTCTAGATCCCATCATATACACACAGACACATTCGCACACACTTCTAGTCAACTCAATATTATAATTTTTCTTGGAGTAGGTTTCAACACTTAACATTCTTAAGATTGGGGGAATTTTATACAGTTTTATTAAACGTGTTCCTGGAATGCTACTGCTGAGAAGTTCAAGCATACTTGAACAACAAAAATTGTTCTTCTTCTTCTTTGTATACAAACTTTTTTATTGCATACAAAAATGGTTGTTCTTTCTTTCTTCTTTGTATACAAACTCTTTTTTTCTCCCTGCTCTGGAAGCTTTTAGGATTGTTCTTTGTCCCTGATGTTTGGAAGTTTCAGGGTGATAACTATATTTTGATAATTTTTGCTGGCGCTTAGTGGGAATTTTTGCTGTTGTTATTTCCTAGATGATTTTTCTCTGTGCTCTACTCTCCTCTTTCTATGCTATTATTTGAAGATTGGATCATTTCGATTGATCCTTTTGTTTTCTAATTTTTTGTCCCTATTCCCATTTCCTTTTCCCCTCTCATTTCTGGCATATGTTCTCAGTGTGATCTGTTGAGTTTTACATACGTGCTATCACTTTTTAAATAAGCGCCTAGAACTCTCTTTTGCTCCTGAGGCGTGGCCTGGTGGCTGACATCTAAAATCCCAGTACTTTGGAAGGCTGAGGTGGAACAATTGCATGAGCCCAGGAGTTGGAGAACAATATAACAAGACTCCATTTGTACAAAAAAATAGAAAACTTAGGTGTGGTGGTGCACATGTGCAGTCCCAGCTACTTGGGAGGCTCAGGCAGGAGGATCATTCCAGTTCAGCCAGTGAGCTATGGTCACACCACTGCATTTCAGCCTGGGTGACAGAGAGACTATCTCTAAAAACAAAAAGGTAATAATAATAACCTAGTTTTGTTTCATGGTTGTAGTACCTTCTTTTGTCTCTCTGAGGATACTGATAATAGTTATTTACAGTTGCACACAGGGGGGAGACTGTTCATTTTTGCATGTCCCTGAGCCCCCTCCCTCACTGGTATGCCGCTGTTGGGTTCACTTCACTCTGTAGTCCATTTTTTCTCCAAATTTCTTTTCCTGTTTGATTATTTTGATCCTCAGTTTTTCATGTTAGATATTTTCCTCAGATACCTCAGTTGTAGAACCAAAAGTGGGGAGATAAAACTCTGAGACCCGGAAAGCAATGCTGTAGAGAACCTGGCTGAGCTGTTTGGGGAGATTCTGACGTGTCCATCTGACACGTCCCTTATGGGATTTTACTGTAGGCGAGTCAGATTCTGCAGAGAATGATCCTTCAGTCGTCTGTTTGGAGATGAAGGATGACTCTGACCTTCTGCGATTAACATCTTTCCATTCCCCAATCTTCAGAGATAGATGTGGGGTTGGTTTTTAGCTTTGCCCGGTTCCCATTTAGGATTTAGTAATAAACTACTCTTCCATCTGCTTTTCAACTTCCAAATTTTATTGCTCCTATCTTTTCTCCCCTACTCCTTATTACTGTGGCATAATTCCCCCCAAAAGTCTATTTGCCATCGCTTAGATGGGGTTTTTGGAGGGAGAGACAGTAAACGGGTGCGTGCAGTTGGATGTCTTTATCTGGGATCTTCATCTCGCTGTAGGTATTCATAGGACACCTGCAGGGGAAATCCTGCAATCAGTCTATGTTCAGGTTATCTAAGAAAGCTGCTCCTAAATTCATCCAGTTGGATAAACATTTGTCAAAATTAAGACACATTCAAAGAGCAGGATTAGCTTTGTTATGATAATGGTTCAGACTGGATCATGTCCATATGTGAGTTCCTTACAGTATACTATCATATATTTGAAATTTCCCATAAGAAAGATTTTCAGAAAGGGCTATTTTATAGTCTTCAGTAAAAGTGTTTTTTAAATTTGAGAATCAAGTAGTGTTACTTAAACTTTACACAGCATTCTGTCACATAGATTATACATTTGAAAGAATTTAGATTCTATACCTGTAGGAGAGTGATGGACTTCCATCAAAATATTGAAATCTTTTTGAATTAAGAATCAAATTAACTTCCTAAGCCACTACTGTTGGCTTAGGTAACCACCAAAAGGCTCACCAGTCTACTTTTTAAGATGTTTTTCTTTCTCTTCTGCTTATAACTCCACCTCAAGATGGTTTTCTCCTAATCTCAGAGTCAGAGTCTCTTATTTGCGGTGCTCAGATTTCCAGTAGCCTCCAATTCTTCACTTTAAGTGCTCAAATTTTCTTTCCTGTCCCTAACTCCCTCTTGTCACTGACTCCCTTGCATATGAAAAGGATTTTGCTATACCTTAATAAAATAACTTCAAGGTCACTACATATCTATGTGCATTACAATTTAAGAAAAGTATATTCTCCATATGGAATAAAAATGTATTATATACAAAGTGAAGTTTTGAAATATAACATTTGTTTTTAAATGTAGCAGTATTCTGCTCATTTATTGCAAAAATTTAGTTGTTATATACCATAACAATATTTCCAAAGGTAATTCTCTGGAAATATCTCGTGAAGATTGGAAATTTTTCTCTATTTATAGCATTTACTTTAGAACTCAGAAATTAGAAGCAATCAGGCAGAAATTTCAAATTGTAACTTTAGAGAGAAATGTCAAGTCTATGAAAATGCTCTTACCGATCACACTAAGTCAACATTTATTAATAAACATTCAGTTCCACTGGCTGCACTCAGAACATTATGTTATTATCTATTGTTTTGCCTCTTGAATTCACTTTGGTTTAATTGATCAAAACCCAAGTTACAGTTTTTGTCAAACCCCAAATGACATCTCCTCACCATGAAAAGTTGGGAAACCTTGATTTTTTTTTTATTTGAGGAAAATGTTTTATTGAATGAAAGCATCAGGAGATTTTTTGGGGGGGGGGTATGTGGAAAATCAAAGAATCATAATATTGGGAAAATTTTTTTCAGAAACTATCTTGTCAAATGGTTCTCAGCCAGAGTTGGTCACAGCCCTATAAGGGGATATTTGGAAGTATAGCTGGGCAATTTTCACTGTTCCATGACTGAATGGGGGGGGGTTCCTTCTGGCACTTAGTGCCTGGGGCAGGAATGATATATAGCCTACAATGTTTAGGATGGTTGGGATGATGAGGAATCATCTTTCCCGTTTCCTGATGAGTCCAGTCACTATCTGATGCATGACTCCTTTCAAAATACTGGTTTTCCTATTCCTTGATGAACAGGAAACTCAGCAGGTTTATAGCAATGAATTCTTCAGGGTTGAAGAGTAGCCGTACCAATGGAGAGCAGCATATATTCACTGACATTAGATGGTCATATAATACAATCTTTTATCTATTTATCTGACAATTAAAGTTCCCAATGGTATCTGAACCAAACTTCTCCAAGTCTAAATTTAAAGTTAATTCAAGTTAATTTAGATATGTTACAATAATTTTTTCTCAAAATAGAATTACTTTCTTTCCTGATTAAAAAAAAGCAAAACAAACCCCCAAATACCTCCATTTCATAAATAATCCAGAATATAGAAAAACACAAAGAAGAAGCAACAATCACTCATCTCTTTTACTGAGAGAAACCATTATTAATATTCAGATCAGGGGTTCTCAATGGTAGCACAAGTGAAATTTTAGGTTGGATAATTCTTTAAAGGGGATTTTCCCTGAAGGATGTTTACCTGGCCTCACTCACTAGATGCTGGTGGTATCCATACAGCTTTGACAACCAAAACTTTCCCCAGAGATTGCCAAATGTTCCCTGGGGTGCAAAATCACCCGTGGTTGAGAGCCACTGTTTTAGAGGTGTGAGTTTATGTATGGGTATTTCATCAGCTTGTCATCTAGGACAAGATCAAGAATTCCACTGTTTCTAGGGAGAATGGCCTACATCACAAAGTCTAAAAGGAGCAGATGCTGGAGTGGATGTGGAGAGAGGGGAACACTTTTACACTGTTGGTGGGACTGCAAACTAATACAACCTTTTTGGAAGGAAGTATGGAGAATCCTCAAAGAACTCAAATTAGACCCCCCCGATTTGATCCAGCAATCCTATTACTAGGCATCTACCCAGAAGAAGGGTAGATGTCCTTACAATTTTATCGTAAGGACATTTGCACTAGATTGTTCATCACAGTTCAATTTACAATCGCCAAAATGTGGAAACAGCCCAAATGCCCACCAATCCGGGAATGGATTAACAAGCTGTGGTATATGTATACCATGGAATACTATTCAGCCACTAAAAAAGACGGAGACTTTACAACTTTTGTATTAGCCTGGATTGAGCTGGAACACATTCTTTTTAGTAAAGTATCACAAGAATGGAGAAGCAAGAATCCAGTGTACTCAATTCTAATATAAAGCCTGTAGATGAACTAATATATGTTCTCATAAGAGGAGAAACTCAGATCAATTCAAGGTGGAGGGGCAGGGGAATGAGGGAGCAGGGAGGAGAATGGGGGTTCATGGTGTATGACACACCACTTGGGGGCAGGACATAAGAGACACTTTACCTAACAAATGCAATCACTGTAACCTAATTCTTTGTACCCTCAATGAACCACAAACAATAAAAAAAAATTAAAACAATTTAAGAAAAGAATTCTTATGTTTATCTAAATAGCAGTTCTCAACCTATTGGAGAGACTGTATTAAAGGGGTCATGACCCCTTTGGACTGTATTAAAGGGTTGCGGCCTTAGGAAGGTTGAGAACCACTGAACTAAGTACATATCATAATGTATTTTGAAAGATATTTTATGGATGTGACTTAATGGGATTTTTGAGGCTCAGTGGATTACATGGGTTCTTCTACATATGTAACAGGAGGGCCTTAGTATGATTTCTTCCTTATCAATTAGCTCATCTTTAGATGTGGACCAAAGCCTTTGAGGGTGATGATCTACATAAGTAAATCTCCAGGCCTGACCAGCTTTGAGAACATGTTGGCCTCACCTTGCAGTTATTTAGTTATTGTATTGCTATTTTTTTCTCTCCATTCTAAGTTGGCCTCTGTAACTTAGGCTTAATATTACTCATTTTTGGTTCAGTGTGCTGCTTGCATGATGTGAAGACATTTTTAATATAGCAACTTACATTTTCTCCTGTACTCTATTGGTAATTTTGAATTCATTTCTGCTTAAACTGGTCACTAGGCTGGCTGATGAGAATTCATTCTCTGAAAGAGCATGAGAACTATTTTCTGCTTTTTCCTGAGTGAGTCAGACCATGAGTGCTGTTTTTGATTTATCCAAACATGAAAAATATATGTTGGCAAGTAATACCACGCATTCGATTTACAGTGGTACAGTCCAAGTGGATACATCAGGACTTTGCCTTTTTAAGTTTCCTACACATATGGAGGTAGACACAAATGACAAACTCTTCACACAAATCAGAAGAGCCCCTTATGCCGTGCCCAAGTGGCAAGGGTCCATGGATGTTACTTCCTTCACCGTGATAAAAGAGGCTGCTACTCTCCTACTGACAACCTCCTCAACCTCCCGCCTCAGCCTGACTCAAAGACCCTGAAAGGGTTGTTACTAAATTGCTGGAAAATTCAGTGTATGTACTCCAAGAGCAGCTAAGACTGGAATAAAGCCATACAAAATGTTCTTTCCTGATGGGCAAAACTGTAGCATTAGAAACCCTCAGATAACCAGAAGAGACAAGGACGGGGTGACAGCAGGTGGCTCTTGTGTCATAGTTAAGTGCTCACCAACTACTCATGAGCTCTTCTGCCTTTCTCAGCCTCCCTTGAATTTCATCTGATCCAGGGGTGTCCAACCTGGAGCCTGAGGGCTGCATGCTAATAATCTTGTGAGAACTCTTTTTGCTTCTCTATGATATATCAGCTATCATGAAAAATATGCACAGACTTTTTTTTTCTCTAGTCAGCTTTCATTAGGGTTTGTATATTTAATGTGTGACCCAAGACAACTCTTATTCTTTCAATGTATAGCAGAAAAGGAAATGGTTGGACGTCCCTGTATGTAGACAATCAATGTCACAGGATGAAAAAGTTAAGAGCCACAAAACCACCTCACCTGGATCTTTTCCTGCTATTCTGACTTCAGAGAGTGCATGTTCCAGTTGACACGGCTACACGATGCAAAGAGCCTGGATCTCTGCATCAGCACATGGAGAACTGGTCAAGTCTCGACTTGTGAACTGAAGTATAAAAATCTGTTACTGCAGCATGGCTTTGCCTAACTTATGACATCAGCTTGCCTAGCTGGCTGAAGAAATGAAGAGAGTGTAAGTCAGACCCAGACCAATAAATGAAGTAGAGCAGAGATGCAATTAGCTCAATCTAAAAATTACAGAAACATTGTTAGCAACTGTTTTATTGCAAGCAGAAAGAGAAACGTTGTTTTAGTTTATCTGTGGCATTGGTTTATCTATGTTGATCAAGTCTCTCAGCAAATTTTTGAGAGGAGAATCTCATTGTGTTGATGTTTCACACTCCCATATAAACATTTTTTTTAAATGTTCAAGAACCCAGTTGGGACTGTGCTGTTTCAATTGTTACTACATTTTAAAGGTAAGTGACAGCTGAAAAAAATCAATTGAAGTCATAGTTTATTTCTGAAAGGGTTTTAACAGAAGATTGACTGCTGTTGGAGCACTTGAGTCAAATAACTAGAGGGACAATCAGAAGATTAGCAGCAGGTTAGAGATCTGAAATCTTCACTTTAATCTTCTTAAAGAATCATCCTTCACTCCCAGAAAACTCTTCAAAAAACATGACCTGGTATCCTAAACATTTCTGAAGTTGTAAGAAGATAGGTTTCCCATATTTTGTCCTCCTCATAATACAAGAGAGAGAATTGGCAAATGAGGTAAGCCTGGGAAGACGGCCACATGACGTTTGGACATCAGGTAAGAAGGAATGAGTCAAGCCAAGGGGTTTCCCCCTTCAGGAGCCGGGGTGATGAGGATTCTTGAGGGATAGATAGAGATAGGAGGCACAAGAAGATGGAATCCCGCTGAGACCCACACATGATCTGGAGAGCTTGCTTTCACACCAGCATTGAACCGAAGCTCAGTGAAGCTTTCACTTTAGCACATGTCAACTGAGTTTCAGGTTTCAGAAAAGAGACTAAAAGAAGAAGAAACAGAGCTTTGGCAGGGATGGTAGCTGACCAGAATTGCTGCTGCCAGTGTCAGCCATATACATTTTTACACATATCCTACACCCTCATTCGCTCAGTCTGATGATTCAGGGCTCTATTTTTTTTTTTTTTTTTTTAGAAAGCGTCTTGCTCTGTCACGCAGGCTAGAGTGTCGTGGCCTCAGCCTAGCTCACAGCAACCTCAGACTCTTGAGTTCAAGCAATCCTCCTGCCTCAGCCTCCCAAGAATCTGGGACTACAGGCTCCTGCTACACACACCTGGCTAATTTTCCTATTTTTAGTAGACACAGGGTCTTGCTTTGATCAGAATGGTCTTAAACTCCTGACCCCAAGTGATCCTCCCCCCTCATCCTCCCACAGTGCTGGGATTTATGGTGTGAGTACTGTGCCTGGCCCAGGGGTATATTTGTTTTTTAAATTTGTGAAAGTTGGTATGAATAGAGAGAATTATGACTTGCTAGATCTTTGTGCATTCCTCATGTTGAAAGTGGCAAAGAGTTCACCAGGAATTTAAGGAATACAGGAGAAAGGGAGAGTTTTTTTAAAAAGCGTCTGATGGTTAATTTTATGTGGCAGCTAGATTGGGCTAAGAGATTACCAGATAACTAGTAAGACATTTTGGGGTATGTCTGAGAGTGTTTCTGGCAGAAGTTAGTATTGGAATTAGTAGATTGTGCAAAGATCAGCTCTCTCCATTGTGGGTGAGCATCACTCATTTGGGTTGAGAACCCAAATAGAATAAAAAGGCAGAGAAAGGGTGAACACCTTGAACTGGGACATCCATCTTCTCTTTCCCCTGGACATTGCAGCTCCTGGTTCTTGGCTCTTTGGACTCCAGACGTTATGGCAGTGGCTTCCCTGATTCTTAGGCCTTTGAACTTGGACTGAATTATGTCACTGGCTTTTCTGGTTTTCCAGATGCAGACTTCTCTGCATCCATAATCGCACAACCCAATTCTTATAGTAAATATCCTCTTATGTATGTGTAGATATCCAGTTGGCTCTATTTTTCTGGAGAACCTTAAGTATATTAGAGTCCTCTTATCCATGGGATACATTCAAAGATTCCCAGTGGATGGGAAACACAGATAGTATCCGACCCTATTTATACACAAAAGGTCTTCAACTTCCAATGATGTGACTCATGATTTTTTGATTTTATGATGGTGTGAAAGTGATATGCATTCTGAGAAACTATACTCTGAGTACCCATGCCATCATTCTGTTCTGCACTTTCAGTACAATATTCAATAAATTACAGGAGCTCTTCAACACCTTGTTGTGAAACAGGCTTTATGATAAATGATTTTGCCCAACTGTAGATGAATGTAAGTGTTCTCAGTACATGAAAGGTAGGTTAGGCTAAGCTAGGATGTTTGGTAGGATGCGTGTATTAAATGTATTTTAATTTATGATGTTTTCTTTTCTTTCTTTTTTTGAGACAGAGTCTCACTCTGTCACCCTGGGTAGAGTGCTCTGGCATCACAGCTCACAGCAACCTCAAATTCTTGGGCTGAAGCAATTATCTTGCCTCAGCCTCCCTTGTGGCTGGGACTACAGGTACCCACCACAATGCTTGGCTATTTGGAAGCCTTGTAGGTTTCTTTAAATAATTCATTTAAATACAATGTTAAAATATATTTTGGCATAAAGCTTCATTCATATACTCATTATTTTAGAAAAATATGTAAAGTATAAAACTCTTATTTTTCAAGAAGTAATCATATTTTATTTTAATATAGTTTTTTTTACTGTAAAAATAAAATTATGCTTATTATAGATATATTTGGAAAAATAGGAGTACAATGAAGAATATTAAATTTACTGAAACCACATCACCGAGATATAAGCACTGATGATTTTTGGAATATATGTTTCTAATTCATTTTTTAACATATTAGGATCTTTCCTCTCTGATATTACTTTAAAAGCATTTTTTGTGGCATCAACTGTTTTTGAAAATATGATGTGCAGTGGTTGGATGAAAATCTACTTATAGATCCACAACTCTTTATTTAATTTTTATTCTTTTTGGGGAGCATGTAAACAATTTTGAGTTTTCGCTATTGTAATTAACATCTGTTACATAATTTTTGCCCATGATTATGATTATTTATTTAAAATAGATTCCTAAATATATAATTATCAGGGTTTCTTTTTTTTTTTTTTTTTTTTTTTTTTGAGACAGAGCCTCAAGCTGTCCCCCTGGGCAGAGTGCCATGGCATTACAGCTCACAGCAACCTCCAACTCCTGGGCTCAAGCGAGTCTCCTGCCTCCGCCTCCCAAGTAGCTGGGACCACAGGCGCCCGCCACAACGCCCGGCTATTTTTTGGTTGCAGCCATCGTTGTTGTTTGGCGGGTCCGGGCTGGGGATTCGAACCTGCCACCTTAGGTGTACGTGGCTGGCGCCTTAGCCGGTTGAGCTATAGGCGCCGAGCCATCAGGGTTTCTTTTGTTGTTGTTAAAAACTTAGGAACCTCTTCGTAAAAGGTACTTTTCTCTTCTTTTCCAGGAGATGGAATATTTTGTCCTGTAGGAGTAGAGTTTATTGATGCTAAAGCTTATTTTTCTGTACTGCTTTTTAATACTACAGGTATAAATAAACTTCATTTAGTCAAAACACCACTCTTTATTCATGCCATTTAACTGAAAAATTCTATAGTCAAGAGAAAGATTCTGAAAGGTTTTTTTTTTTTTTTTTTGGAGATAGAGTCTCAGGCACTCACCCTTGGTAGAGTGCCATGGCGTCACAGTTCACAGCAACCTCCACATCTTTTGCATAAGTGATTCTCTTGCCTCAGCCTCCCAAGTAGCTGGGACTACAAGTGTCCACCACAATGTCCAGCTATTTTTTTTTTTTTTTTTTGCAGTTTTTGGCTGGAACTGGGTTTGAACCCACCACCTCCGACATATGGGGCCAGAGCCCCACAAAGCCCAGTTATTTTTTTTGTTGCAGTTGTCGTTGTTGTTTAGATGGCCTGGGCTGGGTTCAAATCCACCAACCTCAGTGTACATGGCTGGCACCATAACCACTGTGCTATGGATGCTGAGTCTTAAGTTTTAGTTTCAATTTTCTATAATACCTTTGTAATAAATTCACTTGTCCTTAGTTAATAATCAATAAATAATTGTTGGATGAAGCAATTGGTTAGTTTTTGGTACTAAATAAAACAAAGTTTGGGTTATAGTCTTATGGGTTAGTGGATTTAACTCAGTCACCTAGCCAGAGACTTAAGTTGAAGACTTCTACAAGAAAATTTTTAGTCTCCAGTCTAGCATGAGAATCCCTTTCAAAGCCTTTCTGGCAGCTGACCTCATTATGTTCCTCTGAGAATCCTGGTTACCAAAACTGATTTCCTTTCTGAAATGATATGCTTCATTTGGGAGGAGTCCTATGTAGAAGCACAAGTTTCCAGATGGCCTTGGCCAACTAGGCTCTTCTTCCTCCTGTTTGCACTTCTTGGAATAACTGCTGAATGTACCTGAATGTGAAATCCTGAGATAAGGACGAGGTATCTGGAATAACGTGGGCTAAATCCGTATTCCTCCAAGAACAGAATGTTCTGCAATGCTTATGCCCAGTGAGTCCAGCTGTGCTCAGGATATATAAACCCAAGGTGGAGTCCTTTCAAGGTCCCTTAGCCATGATGTGATGTGAGGCACAAGTAGACAAGAGTCCATGTTCCCTGGGCAGTGTTCCTGAGCTTTGGCGGACCAGCTCACCTTGACCCTTGGCTTCTGTTTATTCTTGCTGCCTACCTGTGAGTAATAAATCTGCTCTGGAGGGTTCCTCATGTGACTGTTCTGTCTCACCTAGCTCATGCAATTGCCCCTCTTGCAATAAACATTCTAGTGCAAATGTCTTTGTTGTAAAATGATTTTTGATCATCTGGGTATATACCTACTAGAGGAATTGAAGGATCGAACTTCTACACTAATTTTTCTTGTTAGTGATGCAAAGTTGCGTCCCCCCAACATTGTCATACTGTTCTCTCTTTACGGAAGTTACTATGCAAAACCTACTCTTAACGAGTGGGGAGTTATGTTCCATCCCCTTTAGGGTAGAGAATACAATTATTTAAAATTCTTCTGTATGGATAATTTAATATCTTTCCTCTCAACTTTTAATTTATTTGGTCATGTATTTATATCAATACAGGCCCACAGATACTTGCGTGCACATTGGCATATAATCCATTACCACTTAATTTTCTTGCTCAAAGTGTTCCAGTTTGGCCTTTAGAAGCTCTGTCCACTAGTTCCTGTGCACCCTTGATACCCATCAGCATGAGAGATTTTTGGTTTATTTTTGAGCATTTGCTTATTTTCTGGTTACCCCTAGGTGCTCCAGGCTTATTTTGTATTTCTGCTTTGGTTCTAGAATTATTCGTTTCTTCCAGGAGTCTCAGTTCCTGGAGAATGATGTAAGATACCAACCAGTACATGGACCTTGGATGTGTGTGTTGTTACTG
>NW_003852405.1:4184627-4262260 GCF_000181295.1 Otolemur garnettii
GTGGCATTACAGCTCACAGCAACCTCCAACTCCTGCGAGTCTCCTGCCTCAGCCTCCCAAGTAGCTGGGACCACAGGCGCCCGCTACAACGCCCGGCTATTTTTTGGTTGCAGCTGTCATTGTTGTTTGGCAGGTCCGGGTTGGATTCGAACCCGCCACCTTTGGTGTACGTGGCTGGCGCCTTAGCCGGTTGAGCTATAGGCGCCGAGCCTTGTTATTTACTTTTTGCCTTCTAAGCCAATAGAACAAAGATGTATGTATAGACTAACTCGTGTATATACATATTGATAAGTATTTCTATATGTCTCTGTATTATCATCTGTATCCTCATTAAGTTAAACAGGAGTTCTTATGAGATTGCCAACCCTAATCCATTACTACATAAATCATTCCAGCCTCCTCCCCTCGCTGAAATGGAAATTTCTACTTCAACAGTAAGAAATCTGTATTATACAAACTGTTACGCATTTACTTAATTCTTTAATTCCAGCATATGTCTATAATAGTATGATAATCGATAGCTCATACCTCCTTGGCTATAAATTCTATTGACTAGCATTGTATGCACACTCCTTTGTTTTAAATCTGTAGACTTCACTCCTTTCCACAGTTACTTAGGTAGGCACACGAATTAGATTCTTTTATCACGATATTATTCATTCTTTCCTGAGATCACTTACTAAATGATTTTTATTTTTTAATTTTTTTCCACTAAGGATAACTGTGCTGTAAAATTCTTAAGGTTTTGACAATAGGCAATGTCATGTATCGACCCTTACTGCATCATACGGAATAGTTTCACTGCCTACAAAAATACCCTGTACTTCACCCATTCATGTTTCTCCTCCTCTATTCTAATCCTAAGCAACTTCTGACCTTTAGCTTCCTAACTAGTTTTGTCTTTTCCAGAATGTAACATAATTGGGGTAATACAGTGTGTAACAATTCAGAGTTCTTTCACTTAGACATGTACAGATGTTCCTTGATTTATGAAGGACTTGTGTCTCAACAAATCCACCGTAAATTGAAAATATCATAAGTTAAACATTCATTTCATACACCTAACCTACTGAACATCATACCTTAGTCCACCCTACCTTGAATATGCTCAGAATGTTTCTATTAGCCTATAGTTGGGTACAATCATGTATTACAAAATCTATTCTATATAAAATGTTGAATGTCTCATGTAATTTATTGAATAGTGTACTGAAAGAGAAAAACAGGATGGTTGTTTGAATAATCTAAGTGTGGTTTCTGCTAAATGCTTATCATTGTCACACTGTTGTAAGGTCAAGAAAACATAAGTATAACCATTGTAAATTGAGAACTGTGTGTATTTAATACACAGTTTAATTTTTTGCCTGGTTTGTTAACATTCTTTTTTATTGTTGAATCATATTTTTATTATTTTTATTTGCAATTTCCTAATGACAAATGATGTTGAGCATCTTTTCTTAGGCTTACTGGCCATCTGAATATCTTCCTTGGTGTTAGATTTGATCATATCTTTTGTCCAGTTTGAAATTTCGTTGTGTTGTTTTAAAAGTTGTATATTTGGACGCAAATCCTTTATCAGATATATGACTTGAAGATATTTTCTTCCAATTGGTAGCTTGACTTTTCATTTTCTTTCTTTCTTTTTTTTTTTTTTTTTTTTTTGAGGCAGAGTCTCACTTTGTCGCCCTGGGTAGAATGCTATGGCATCACAGCTCACAGCAGCCTCAAACTCTTGGACCTAAGCTATTCTCTTGCCTCAGCCTCCCATGTAGCTGGGACAATAGGTGCCCATGAGTTTGAGGTTGATTGGCAGGCCCAGGTTGGGTTTGAACCCGCCAGCTCTGGTGTATGTGGCTGGAGCCCTGGCCACTGAGCTACAGGTGCTGAACTATCTTTTCATTTTCTTAACAATGTCTTTCACGGAATAGTCTATTTTAACTAATTTTCTTTTAAATTTAAAATTTAAAATTTTTAATTTATTTCTTTTATGGATGATACTGCTGGTGCAGTATCTGAAAAACTCATTGCCAAATCCATCCTCCCCTAGACGTTATCTTATTTTAGCTTCCAGAAGTTTTATAGTTTTGCTTTTTATATTCACTGAAACTATCTATTAGTTTTTGTGAAAGGTGTAAGCACTGTTCCTAGCATCACTTCCTTGCATATTGACGACCAGTAATTCCAGCATCATTTGTTGAAGAAGTTATTGATTTTTTATTGTATTATCTTTGGTATTGCATTTCCTATGTACATTAAGTTAGGCAGAATTGACATCTTAACAATATTGTGCCTTTCCGTCTATGAGTGCAGAGTATATCTTCATTTGTTTAGATCCTCACTGATTTCTTTCTTTTTTTTTTTGCAGTTTTTGGCTGGGGCTGGGTTTGAACCTACCACCTCTGGCATATGGGGCCGGTGCCCTACTCCTTTGAGCCACAGGCACCGCCCTTCACTGATTTCTTTCATCATGGGTTTTATAGTTTCTGACATATAGACCTTATAAATATTTTGTAAGATATATATCTAACTTTTATTTTTGGGAGTGCTATTGTAAATTGTATTGTTTTCAATTTCAAATTCTAATTGTTCATTGTTGTATAAAGAAAAACAATTCATTTTTATATATGATCCTTGGTATAATTGCTTATTATTTCCAGGAGATTTTTGTGGATTCGTTGGAATTCTCTGTATAGTCAGATGCTATCTGCAAAGACAGTTTTGTTTCTTCCTTCCCTATCCTTGTAGCTTATGTCTTCTTTTCTTGTTGTAACACACTACTTAGGACTACCGTTATAGTGTTGGAAAGGAGTGGTAAGAGGGGGTATCCTTGCCCTGTTCCCAATCTTACGGGGAAACTGTCCACTTACTTATCCTTAAGCACGATGTTACTTGCAGACTGTTTCATAGATATTCTTTATCAAGATGAAATTCCTTTCCGTTCCTTATTTGTTGATAATTTTTATATGACTGGGTATTAGGTTTTGTAACACCCATTAAATGTCTCTATATCAATTGATATGATTATATAATTTTTATTCTTTTAGTCTGTTGGTGTGATGGATTTCATTAACTGATTTTGAATGTTGAACCAGGTTAGCATGTGCGGGATATACACCACCTGACTGTGGTGTACAATTCTTTTTATACACTGTTGAATTTGATTTGCTAATATTTTCTTGAGGATGTTTATATCCATGTTTATAAGAGATATTGGTCTGTGGTTATCCTTTCTTGCAATGACTCCATCCAGTTTTGGTATTAGGAGATGCTGGCTGCATAGATTGAGTTACAAAGTATTCCTTCTGCTTCTATTATTTTTTTCTGTAAGTTAATATTAGGTTGTCTTGACATTTAGTAAAATTGAAAGCTCCCTAAATGGCCTAACCACAAATTCCCAAGTGTTTTAAAGGTACCTGAAGTTTGTTTGGATAGTTACAATCGAACACTCAGACATAGACAATAATGTCATAAAGGAAGACTTTTTTATGCTCACAGATTCCTAGAAACAAAAGGCCTGGCATGCTAGGCCGGGCCCTGCAGGGAAGCACCAGGGTCAGCCAGGAGATAGAGGGAGAAAGGGGAAATGTGGACAAGAGCCTTTGTAGTCTTGTGGGAAGGAACAGGCAAGGCAGAGTATGCTGGCTTAGAATAGACTTATTTAATAATTTCAATGGGTTCAGCGGCATAGGGACTGTCCTTTGTCATCTGGCTCCTGGCCCTTGGGTGATTAGGGCAGGGAAAGAGTGGTCTGGAGTATTAAGTAAAGGATGCCTCTGGGAGTGTGGGCTCTGAATAGGTTGGTGTGTGTAGGAAAGGTGAGTTTATAGGTGAGGCCTTTACTATCTCTGGGAATCAGCCAGCTCTGGGCTGGGCAGGTCCTGCAGGCTCAGCAAGGCTCCAGATGTCAAGGCATGAAATGTAGAAACTATTATAAAAAACATGGTCATAACTCCCTCCCAACTGTGTTCTCTTGGAGAAGATTTCGTAAGCTAACAGCCCTCTTTTTCAGATAAATCAAATACAGTGTGTGCTTATCCCTGAATATCATGTTTCAGCTCCCTGCCAGTTTGCAGAATTATTCAAATAAGTCAGTCACATCCTAATACAGGAACTGCGGGGTACTCCACAATTTTGATACTGTAACACCTGCCTCCCACAGTCTTTGGTTGTTTCCTGTGCTCCCGAGTGCAAGTGCAAGTCCGTGTGTCCCTGCATTGCAGGGGGTGTCCTCCTCCCTTGGACTGTGGGTGTATTCAGCTAATAACCCCCTACCTCTTCATCCAGCATTGTGTGTTGTGTGTTTGCCTATCCTGTAACCCTAGGCTGAAATCCCTCCTTTGCTAATGGAGTGAAGAGGAGGTGATCAAAACACTGCCCCTGGAGAAGTCAGGAAGGAATTTTTATCGGATCTTCACCCAGAAGGAAAGTCCACACTTTCGTGCAGCCCCCAGAAGGCCGTGGCTCGCAGGTGTTCTCACATTCACGCTGGTCCACCGTCAACCTTCAGCAGTTGGCCATGGGTCTATGGCTCCAGTGGCTTAGACGCCTGTAAGCAGACCTGGCCTTTTTCTTCCTGGATAATTCTTTCCTTCAGGTTCTGGGGTGGTAATTTGCCCTGAAACTTCAGTTATCTGGTGGGTCTGGGAAAAGTTGTTTATTTTCAGCTTGTCCAACTGTTATCTTTTTGTGAAAGCAAAGTGATGAATTCAAGCTTTTCACACATTGGGGCTGAAGCCAGACATTCTCATTCATTCTTTAAGCTACTTTATTCTGATTTCTTCACCATTGAAATATTTCTTAAAGTCACAAGTGTCTTTATTTCTAAATTTAATGGACATACATATTTCTCTCTTTACCTTAATCCACTGTGACAGTTAAGTTGTTGCTTAACTCCTTCTTGAAGCTTTTGCCTTACTGAATTTCTAAAATAACTATCATGTTTTTTTCTTTCTTAGTTTCTACTATTATCTGTTTTTTGAACTGTGAATGTTTGCTAGGTTCTACTTTTAGTTCCCTTCTCTTCTCATGCTTTCCTTGGGTGCATTCTGCCTTATCTTTCCAACTTTAATCATTTCTAAAATAACTTTCAATATAATCTTGTTTTGTATGTTAAGCATCTCTTTATTACACTACTATCCTGGATTTCTCCGTTTGAATGTCAAATATTTATTTATTTATTGAGAGAGTCTCATTCTGTTGTCCAAGCTAGAGTGCATAGCCTAGCTCTCACCAACCTCAAACTCCTGGGTTCAAGCAATCCTCCTGTCTCACCTTCCCAAGGAGCTGGGACTGCAGACACCTGCCACAACACCTGGCTAATTTTTTTTATTTTTTATTTTTTATTTTTAGTAGACATCATGTCTCACTCTTGCTCAGGCTGGTCTGGAATTCCTGAGCTCAAGATATCCTCACACCTTGGCCTCCCAGTGTCCTAGGATTATAGGGGTGAGCTCCATGCCTGACCTGAATGTCAAATATTTCTGATTTGATATATTCTAATATGAAATAAGTGTTTATTTTCTACACTGATCACCCCAAACCTAATATGTTATTGTATTCCTACATCTTTGAAGGACTTTTTAGGTATTAATCACACAAATCATCAACTTTGAAATAAATTTTGTTTCATTCCTTTCTTATAATCAGTTACTACGTTTTTCAGTTCTACATCATCTAGAAAATGTGTTTCCTTCTCTCCAAACCCACTGCCATTAATCTTGTCTCCTATTTAGATCCTAAGCTAGTGGGTCACAAATGTTAGCATCAGCATGACAATGGAGCCTGTAGTTTATTATTTTGTAGGTCTGGAACGGAGCGTGAAAATTTGAGTTTCTAATATGGTGCCAGGGGTTTCTGATTTTGTTGGTTTGGTGACCACATTGTGACAACCGTTGTCCCAGTTTACCACGACAGCCAGTTAATGCGTTCCCTTGCTGCCGTTTAGGACTTCTTCCAAGCTGTATTCTACACTATTGTCTTGATTCTAAAACACAAATCTGCTTAAACTCTGTAATTACTCTTCATGGCCTTTTGGGCCAAGCAAGTGTCTGGCACATGCTTTGTGTTCCGTGTTTGTAGAAATTAAATAGGCATTAGAGGAGGAGTGGGATTTGCATAGGAATAGCTGGCACACATTGTATGCTGGCGAGGGAGTGGGGGGAGAAGAGGGGCAGGGTTCTGCATCAGTCAAAGTAACATCATAAGGAAGCAAAGTCTTTCGTGGAAATCAATTGCTAAATAAGATATGTATTTCAAACACATATATGTATATATACACATGCACACACGCCCACACGCACAGTAGATCCTCTGTAGGGACTGTAACAAACTGGTCAACATACGGAGGTGGTCAGCATAGGGAGGTAGACCTACTGTATGGATACAGTATTTGTGGTGCATTTCTGACTTGTGAAAATCAGGTCAACTTAAAGTGGTGGCCAATGTAGGAAGGGTCGGCGATGGTGGTTCTACTGTATGTGTATATATGACGCAAGCCAGTGACGAAATCAGCTTGACTGGAATAAGAAAGAAAAGGATTGTGGTCTTAGCAGGGACAGACAGCAACTCGTGTCTTAAGCGTTTTATTTTGCCTCCGGGTGTTAAAGAAGTCTGAATTTGCTTTTACACTTTCACCCATCTTGCACAGTTTGAATGATATGTTTTAGCATTCCTCCATGTAGCCCTGCAGAGTTCGAGAAATCTATATTTATAGGGCACGTCTGCTTACTCGCTTTGTATGCAGAAACTTTTTTTCCATTAGAATTAGCTAAAGAACTTTAGTGTGCCACTGCAGTCAAGAATATATTTGTTATATCCCTAGAGTCTGAATATTATGATTTCTTTATGAAAAGAACTGTCATTTGCTTGAAGCTTCTCCTTCAAAGATCTTTTTATGTGAAGCCTAGAAACTTGTTTCTTGAGATGATATTCATCTCTTTTTAGGAAATTCACTGTAAACTATTCATCTCCTGTCCACAGAGGTGAATAAATGAAAGAAAACACACAAAAATTAGGTAAAGAAGATTTTGGTCTTTTGAGGATGATAGTTGACCATTTTCTAGAAGAGCAGTGGGTGTCAATTAGGGTCTACATCACATTCTTATTTCAAAACGCACCTGTGCCGTCCTCCTCCTTCTGTTTTCCTTTCCTAAGAGCTCACATCAGACTAAGGAGGTCTCTATTTTGAAACTGCTTCCGAGATAATTGATCCACCCTCGATGAGAGAACTGACAGATACTATCACATTTTAGCACCATCTCTTCTAAAGAGTGGATATTTTAATTCGAAAAATATAGGTAGAATGCTCTCCAAAAATAAGAAATAACCCTTTAAATTGGTTAAGTTCCACTTGATAAAAACCTCACCACTCTGTCCTTCCTTTGCAGGGGACCAATGAAAACATTATTGGGCCAGTCCTTTTCTTAGCATCTAGGGACCATTGTCCTAGATAAGTTAGCAGCCTCCAGGAAAGAAAGTTAAACTCACCTTTGCTTTCTTCACTCTTTATTTTAATTCGTCATTTTGAAGCTTTGATTTCCATGTATGTCCTAGCAGCCTATTTTGGTTCAATTAAGCATTTTCTTTCCTGTTTTCCTCTGTTCTGCTCCAGGGGAACCGTCCTAACAGCTAAGAATTCATGGCATTAGATCAGATGGTCCTTTTTTTTTCTGTCCTTCATCCAGTGGCTGGTTCAAAACCCTTTGATGATTCAGCTCTATAATATTTAAAGTTCTATTTCAAATCCTGCGTGGGTAGGAAAGAGAAGAGTCTATTAAAATCTACAATCCTCTTAGTGACCCATTCACCCAGTCTCTCGACAAATCTGTTGAAGTTCTTCCCTCTGCTGAAAACAAAGGAAAAAGTAAATGGGAAACTAAAACCTTACCAAGACAAATCTAAGAAGAGCACACCCAGAAATAAGCCTTCTTTAGAGAGAATATCACCAGGGCTATGCACTTGGTGCATTCTGAGCGCCAGAATCTCAAATCTAGTAGTTGAGTGGGGTCCTGCCAGTTCACGCCATTCTGTTGACCACATCTGACTCTTTTATTTAGGAGTCTATGAATATGGGAAAATGACGAAGCCTATATTCTGTCCTGAGAGCTATACAATGTTTATATACAGACAGCAAACTTTCACAACTTATCTGAAATCATTTTCCTTTTCCTTGCCATTTACTGATTGCTAAAAACTTTGAACAGATGTAGCCAAGGAAGTACTTCTGTTCCAGTCTGTATGTCCTTTTTTTTTTTTTTTTTTTTGAGACAGAGTCTCAAGCTGTGGCAGTGTGACATCACTGTTCACAGCAACCTCAAAGTCTTGGGCTTAAGAGATTCTCTTGCCTCAGCCTCCCAAGTAGCTGGGACTACAGGCACCTGCCACAATGCCTGGCTGTTTTTTGGTCGCAGTTTTCATTGTTGCTTAGCAGGCCCAGGCCGGGTTAGAACCTGCCAACCTAGGTATATGTGGCCTGCACCCTGCTGACTGAGCTGTGGGTGCCACCTGTATGTCCTTTCGGGTGTAACATTGTTTTCATTCATCCAGATCAGTCCACCTATTTTATTAAATTTTTTAAATATGTCTATTCAAAGCCTAGTTATTAGGCACTGTCTCTTTAACAACTAGCTTCTGTAGAAGGCTTTGCTTCCTTTCAGTGTTCTTGTTTATTGTTAGTTTGGCTTGTATAATCTCCAGCTGTCTGCATCTCTAAGCTGAGCATTTTAAGTGTTTCTACTTTGGGGATCAATATCCTTCCACACACTAAAGCAAAAGTTTGCGAAGAGGGAGGATTAAACCCCTTTCAACAGGCAGAATGACTTTCTGTTTGAAGAAGAGCTGCAAATGGAAATACATTTACCCATTTTGTGGACCTGTGATGATATCTATGGAGTACCATTAAAGTCTCTCCTTTAATTCCTCCCTACTCTTCCACATAGGAGTAGTGATAGTAATGACAATTATGTTAACCAGAAGCATTTATATTCCAGACGTATTCTAATGCTTTATTTTTATTAGTTGTTTAGTATTTAAATAATCCTCCGAATTAGGAGGATTATGCGCATTTGCAGGAGAAACTGAGGCACAGAGGGGTAAACACAATGCCACTTAGACCCAGGTAGGGGCAGTGCTGACATTATGAGCATAGGCAGTGCGTTCCAGAACCAGCTTCTAGACTACTTCTCACTATTTTCTAAAGTGAGAAACTAAACCAGAGGCATTGCTTTTCAATCACTTTATGTCCCAAATCATGCTTGTTACCTCTTGTATTAGTCAAAGTCCTCCAAAAGCACCACTTAGATGCATGAGAGGAAGTTTATTAAGGGAATTGATTCACACGATTATGGAAGCTGGGAAGTCTTGTGGCAAGTCATCTGCAAGCTGAAGACCCTGGGATGCTGGAAGGCGGCTGGGACCCAGTCCGAGTCTGGAAATCTCAGAACCAGGGAAACTGATGTAACTCTCATTCCAAGGCAGAGGCCTGAAAACCTGGAGGCTGCTGGTGCAAGTCTGGGAGTTTAAGGGCCAGGGAAATTGGAGTTCTGATGTGCGAGCATAGGAGAAGGTTGTCCAGACTTTGAAAGGGAAAGAGAGGGGTTCTTGGGGAGAAAGAGAGAGGCAAGTGAGCATGAGTGCTAATTTGCCTCTTCTCTACCCTGGGCTTCTATCTGGATCCCACCCCGATAGATAGTATTCGCCCACACCCACAGTCCACATTGAGGGCAGATCTTCCCTGTACACCAGCCTCCTCTAGAGACCCATTTATGGACACACCCAGAAATTATGCTTTACTATCTAGGTGTTTCCTAATCCAGTTGAGTGTGGATACCTAAAATTAAGCATCACACATATTCTTGTAGACAATTAACTTGAGACCAAGGCATATTATATTAGGGTAATAACCAGCTTGCAAAATCTCTGGGGACCCTGGGAAGGCAGAATTTAGTCAGCACAGCTTTGAAATTAGATATTTAAGGATTTAAATATTGGCTGTTATTTACTGGATAAGACTGTGAGCAAGTTTCTTAGCCTTTCTAATATGTTTTCTCATAGCTATAAAGAATAAAACACATTTCTTAGAGTGTTGTGAGCTGTAGCCCAAAGAGAGATTGGCAGCTAAATAACTCAGTTAACAGCAGATTTGAATTTCCGTGCTGTCCTTTTTAGTATGTGTTCATTTAACATCTATATTTATGTATTATATTTACTATTCTGTGCTCTTAGGTGCTTTATCAAGGGTATAGAGCAACCCATTGACTCTGAGCAACTCCATGTAACTCTGAGAAAAATTACCGTTATTTTTATTAATTCTATTTTTAAAAAGAAGAAGCTGAGACAACAAAGGGGTTAAATAATTCTCCCAGGGTTACACAGCACCAGGCTTAGCAGAACTGGGATTCAAATACAAGCACACTGGGACCAGTCTGCGTTAAGTGCTATGCCATTCTGCTTAACACGAGTGAAGCTGTGGAATGAGAAGGGTGTTTGGTGTTTTAGCATTCATGTCTTTGCATAAAATAAAGATAGAGACTGCTACCTCAAATGTTGAAGAGACTTTTTTGGGGGCACACTCTGAGTGGCAGAGCTGGATCTAGAAGTGCCCTTGGGTATCCATCTGCAGCTTTTTATTTCATAGTCCCAGTGATTGTATCTTTGGATCCTAACATATAGCCCTGGTCCAGTAGGAATTTGAGACTTGTCCAGAAAAATTTAGAACCTAAGCTCACCACGACTATCTCACACTTCAAATGATGTAATCATTCCATTATCGTATCACTGCACAATGATGGGTAAGCTAAGCTCATATTGCACTGTCCTCTTAGGTAGAGAGAGGCAGTGGATAAGACTGAAATGGGATTTTCTGCTTGGTTTGCTAATGAAATATCTGAAAGCCTTTTCCTCAACAACAAAATGCTTCATTGCTGGTAATGTAGACAAATTCCAGCTGAGTGATTAAATTCCACCCAATTAAAAATTCTTTCTCTGATTTCAGATTCTCCCTGTTTACAAAGAGAATCCGTCCTAAAATTATTGTCCTAAATTGTTGTTTACTACGTTTTCCTGCTGAGGAGTTCTTTTCTGCAGTTTTCCCCTGGAGGTAGTTTTATACTGACAATGATTAAAATAATTCTAAATGTAAAATATGCATCAAATGTGTAAATATTTGTACTTTTAACTCTGGAAGCAATCCAGATTAAAATGTACACATAGGTTGTTTTCAGAACTTCCCTGAAATGTTTCACCCAATCAAACTCCTTCTGAATGTGAGTCGAAAACTGTACACGCGGTTGTATTTATTTATTAATCAGACATTTAATATTCACATGCTGCCATAAAATATCTGAGGAAGTATGCTAAGAATAAACTTGCTCAGCATTACAGTACAAGGCAGACAATTTTCCACAGAGAAAGAAAGAAAAGGAGCTCATCTTCTCACCTATGGCAGAGCAAAACGCTAACGATTTTGCCAGTTTGAGCAGAGAAGTAATTAGTGTTAGGGGATAGAAGCCAGGCGTATCAGGAGCTTGAAAATGTGTTCTTCTCAGGGATTGATATGTCCAGCTTGGATTTAGCTGTAATTTCTCTACAGTTTGTAAATTTCCTTCTGTCACAATCTTAATATTAATAATTTGCTTTTCTGAATATAGTTACTTAAAAGCAAAGGTCATGTTTCATATAGATACAAATTATGATTATATGAGTTTTAAAATCATCTTAGCCAGTTAAATTTGTACATGCGTATTATTATTTTGCATTAGCGCTCAATGTAACTCTTCTCTCTTCCATAGTAACCAAATCCAAAGCAGAAGGAAGGCACATACCAGCCTCAGACTATCTTAATGTGAACAGCCAGGGGTTTGATGGGTTAATCCAGGCGTCCTCAAACTGTGGCGGGTCACATGCGGCCCTCCTAGGACATTTATCTGACCCGCCAGGTGTTTTTGCTGCCGCTGCCTGTCCTGCCTAGCAGCCAATTCGTCCCAGGGCCCACAGTCTGGCCCTCCAATGGTCTGAGGGACAGTGAACTGGCCCCCTGTTTAAAAAGTTTGAGGACCCCTGGTAATCCCTGGTTTCAAAACCTTAGTGTTATTGTGGAGCTCTAAGTAACTTCAAGATCATCTGATTTTCTTTTCTAATATGATGTAGAAGTATTCAAAGGATAACGTAATTCATCCTTTCAAACTTCCCAAATACACTAACAAATAGCCTCCCTAGGCAAATTTTTCTGGAGTTTACCATGCTGAAAGTGGAATAAATATATGATTCATTGTACAATCTTTTTTTTTTTTTTTTTTGCTTGTATGAAAGGTCTTTATTGGTGTGGGGGAGGGAGGCTGCAGAGCAGCGCGGAGGAGGAGAGAAAAGAGGGGAGAAAAGAGGGGAGAGAGATAAGGAGAGAGTGGGGAAGAGAAGAGAGAGAGTAGCATAGAGAAGAGCGGGGAGAGGGGGGAAGACAGGAGAGAGAGAGCAGAGAAGGAAGGCAGAGAGAGGCTGGAAAGCCCGTTGTACAATCTTGTTCTTTCTTTCAAGCAGGTGGGAAATTCTCTCATGGTTACTTCCATGTCTATGTGTAATGGGCCAAATGGTGTGGGTCATTGAGTAATCATAGAATCTGAGAATTGAGGATGTTAGATACCAACTATTCTGCATACCTGAACGGCAGTCAGCCAGCATGAGGGCAGTGGGATGGGAGCACCGTGGAAGGAGGTGGTCGCGATCTCAGCAGGCTTGCTTGTAGTTTTTGCTGCCATAAAAGTGTGTGCTCTGGGCCCTTCTTGCTGCTAAGGGTGAGTCATTCTTGCAAAAATAAAAAAAGCAACAACTTAATACTTACAAAATACACGAACTTTAGGAGGAGTGTTCCAAGAAATACAAGTGGTATTCCAAGAAACAAGTCCTGAAATCAAAATAAGTCGTTACGTTGGTAATTTTGACGTGTGATTCTATTTAGTGCTGTCACCTTGCTCAGATATACAAATACTGTTATGTGACTGCTATTCAGTAGTGTTCTCTGTCATTTTCCAGTGTTTGAGTATCTAATATAGGCCACAGTTTCAGAAATATTTTAGCAGAGGAAAAGCAAAGAGAAAAAGATGTGAATGCTGTTGTGGAATACTCTAAATGAAATCCATAATTGATGTAAAGGTGAATTAGCCAAAACATATTTGACCGCATTGGCCAAACTAAAATCAGAGCAGGAACACAAGATTTTTCATTCAAGTAAATGAGCCTCCGTGAAATAACACATACCTTAATGTCCAACTTGAGGACGATTTTGGTGCCATTCTTAAAGATTTGATCAAAGTAAATACAAACTGAAAGGAATTCTCCTATGCACGGAATATTTGGTATAAATATATATGTATTTTTACATGCTTTAAATTTTTATTTTAAGAATAATAACTTTGAATGTTTAATGTTAATAATATTTAAATTTAACTATTATATATTCCTGGTATTGTATTTTAATTTTTAAATCATTTATTTTGCATTAATGTCACCTTAATTAAGGTTTTCTATTCTCAAATGTCCACATAGTAGAGATCATTTTAATATGTTCTTGAAATATTTAGTCTTATCATAATAATTGCATTATAATAAGAAAAACCATGTATTTATTATTATAGCCTTTTAAGGCTATGAATACTTTAGATAATTCTATCACAGAAAAATAACTTGCTATTTACTAATATGGCCACTCATTATTTAAAATTATGTAAATAACATATTATGAAAAATACAGAATAACTTATGATTTCAGAAATTTGTTAAAATTACCATGATTTCTGATTTCTAGTTCTTAAAGCCCAAAGATTAGTGTTGATCAGAAATTTGGAAATGTTATTAGAGAGTAGTCTATTCTTCATATAATGAATATTTTGACTCACAGATTAGTCTCAATTTATAAAGTTTTACTGATTTTATTTTTAGTAACTTTTTTGGGCTATAAACCTGGCATCACAGGCACATAAAAGAAGAAGAAAACATATGTTTTGTGAAAAACTGGGTTCTGAATTTCCATTTGTCAACAAAATCGATGATGAACATGTAAATTGCACAAATGTTTGTTTACATTTTCCACCCACAATGGGTGCTATTATAGATGATATAAAAACCAGAAGTATCAGTACCTACTTCAAAAATTAATATTGGTGAATATTGTTCGGTGTTAACCCAGAATAAAACTGATACACAGTACAGTATGGATTAATCTTAAATATAAATACTATATTATATATATGGAAATATGTGCATGTAAATTCTCTGTTGTGTGTATTTACTACAAGAAATATAAACCCTTCAATTAATATATGTTTATAAAGTTTGGGCCAAAGATGACAATTTAACGCATAAAACGGTCGCAGAGGGTACATTTATGACTTTGTGAATTGCTTATTGTAAATTAGTTTTGCCACGGTTTATTTTAAGATTTCTCATGTACATATGAAGAGTCAGATGATAGCTGTTAACATGTTGCCTCTATAGTAGATCTTTATATACATTGAAACATATACTTGTATCATTTCAATAGAAGTTTATTTAGATTTATATCAATGTCATCAAATAGAAAATTAGTTACATTCCAATGATGGTTTAATTTCTTTTTCATATGATTCATGGAATTTGTGTAAAATTTTTGGAATTTCATTCTGCTGAAATGACACATCTTTCCTGTATTGGACACCTTTGTTAATTCATTTACAAAGGTGGACATTGAATATACATTTGTTTTTATGATGATAACATGACTCCAAAATTTGTGTAGTATAATATATGGTAAGCCATCATTTCCTCGTAAAGTAAGAAACTCATAAAGCAGACATAGACAGAAAATTTGTTATGGTGCATAAATAATTTATGATACAAGCACTATAATATTCTATTATATGAAATATAATCTCTAGTTCCAAAAAATTACCAATATCCTGTGTATCCAATTTGGATGCCCTTTATTCCTTTCTTTGTATAATTGCTCTAGCCAGGACTTCCAGTATTATGTTGTATATAAGTTGAGAAAGTAGGCAACCTTGTTTTGTTCCAAATCGTAGAGGAAGGGCTTTCATCTTTTCCCCATTCAGTATGATGTTGGCTGTGGGCTTGTCATATGTGGCCTTTACTATTTTGAGGTATTTTCCTTTGATAACCAGTTTATTGAGTTTTTTTTTAATCATAAAAGGATATTAAATTTTATCCAATGCTTTTGGCATCTATTGAAATGATCATGTGTTTTTTTTTCTCTTGGTTCTGTTCGTGTGATGTATCACATTTGTTGATTTGCATGTTGAATCATCCTGCATCTCTGGGATGAATTCCATTTGATCATGGCGAATAATCTACTTAATGTGTTAAATTTGGTTTGCTAGTATTTAATGGATGATCTCTGTATCCATGTTAAGTGATATTGGCTTATAGTTTTCTCTTTCTGTTGTATCTTTGTCTGGTTTTGCTATCAGAGTAATTCTGGTCTCATAAAATAGGTTTGAAAGTATTCCTTCCTCTTCAATTTTTATTTTTTCTTAAGAATTTGAGAAGAATTCGTATTAGTTTGTTAAATGCTTGGTAGAAGTAAGCAGGGAAGCCTCAAGTCTTGAGCTTTTCTCTGATGAGAGACTTTTGATTAGGTCTCATTACTTATTGGTTTCTTGGGATTTTCTATTTCTTCATGGTTCGATCTTGGTGGGTTGTATGTGACCAGTAGTTTACCCATTTCTTCTAGATTTTCAAAGTTGTTAGTGTATAGTTGTTTTTCATTGTCTCTCATGATTCTTTATATTTCTGTGATCTCAATTGTGTCCTTTTTTTATTTCTCATCTCATTTATTTGAGTCTTTTCTTAGTCTATGTAAAAGTTAACAGATTATCTTTTAAAGAACAAATTTTTTACTTAGATGTTCTGTATTTTCTTTTGCCTCAATTTCATTTATTTCTCCTCTGGTCTTTATTGTTTCTATACTTCTATTAACTTTGGATTTTGTTTGTTTTCATTTTTCTAGTTCATTGAAGTGCATTGTTTGGTAATTTATTGGAAATCTTTCAACTTTTCTGATGCAGGTGTTTATTGTGATAGATTTTTGAATGTTGTATTTTCATTTTCCTTTGCTTCAAGAATTTTTTTAATTTCTCAGGCTGGGTGCAGTGGCTCATGTCTGTAATCCTAGCATTCTGGGAGACTGAGGTGGGTGGATTGCTTGAGCTCAGGAGTACTAGAGACAAGGCTGAGCAAGAGCAAGACCCCAACTCTACTAAAAATAGAAAAACTGGGCATCGTGGTGTGTGCTTGTAGTTCCAGCTGCTTGGGAGACTGAGGCAGAGGATCACTTGAACCCAGGAATTTAAGGTTGCTATGACCCATAGTGGGCCACGGTACTTTACCCAGGTCAACAGAGTGAGACTCTGTCTCAAAAAAAATTTCTAATGGTTTAGTCACCCACTGGTTGATAAGTATGTTGTTTAATTCCCATGTGTTTCTGTGGTTATTCTTGATATTGATTTCTAGTTTTATTGCATTGTGGTCAGCAAAGATGCTTGACATAATTTTTATTTTTATTTTTTAAATTTGTTGAGACTTGTTGTCTGGCCTAAAATATAGTCTATTCTAGAGAATGTTCTATTTGTTGCTGAAAAAAAAGCACCCTATAGCAACTGGGTGAAATGTTTTGTAAATGTGGTTAGGTCTATTTGATCTATCTAGCCTATAGTTTAATACTGACGTTTCTTTATTGATTTTTGGTCTTCATGATCTATCCATTACAGAGAGTAGAATGTTTGTATTCCCTACTATTATTTTATTGCAGTCTATCTCTATAGTTTTTAATCTTTGCTTTTTATACTTGAAACTTCTGGCATTGGGTGCATGTATATTTATAATTGTTATATGCTTTCAGTGTATGACTCCTTTATCATTATATAGTTAAACTCTTTGTCCCTTTTTAGTTTTTGACATGTAGTATATTTTATTTGATATAAGTATATCTTCTCCTGCCTTTTTTTTTTTTTTTTGCATCAAATAACTTTTCCCATCCTTTCACCTGCAATCTCTGTGGGTTTTTTTATAGGTGAGGTGGGTTACTTATAGGCAGGTATATTTGAATTTTGTTTTTTTATCCATGCAGCTGCTGTATGTTTTTTAATTGGAGAATTTAGTCCATTTACATTTGGTGTTACTGATGAATAAGGCTCCACTACTTCATTGTTGCTTGTTTCTGATTATTTTGCTACTTCTTTCTTCTTTCTTTCCTTCCTTACAGTTTTACTTTGTGTTTAAGTAAGTTTTTCTAGTAGTAAGTTATAATTTATTGCTTTTTATTCTTAGGGAATCTGTTATAGATTATTGTATTCTTGCTACCATGAAGGTTATAAACAACATAAATATATTATTTTTAATGGATGACAGCTTACCTTAGATTATCAAATAAAATAATGAAGAAAAAATATTAGAAGCTTTACATTTTCACTCCACCCCCCCTACATTTTGGCTTTCAGTTATCTCAATTTACATATTTTTATATTGTCTATCTCTTAATTGGTTAATAGATTGGTTTTTTAAGGCTTCACACTAGAGGTATAAGCACAGTGCACACCACCAGAGTATACTGGTTCAACTCTGTACTTAATTTTTACCAGTAGGTTTTTTTAACTTTTATATCTTTTTTTCTGCATATTAGTGTTTTTTTTTTTCTTTCAGAATGGAGAACTTCCTTTAGCATTTCCTATAAGAAGGATCTGGTGTTTGTGAATTCTTTTAGCTTTTATTTGTCCAAGAAAAAGAAGAAGATTTGCTGGATAAAGTGCTCTTGAATGGCAGTTCTCTCTTTTGGCACTTTGAAAATGCTGTTCTACTCCCTCTTAGAGCATATAGTTTCCATTGAGAATCTGTTGTTGTGGAATATAAGTGTTTTTTTCTTTTTTTTAATGTTTATTTATTTATTTAAAAATATTATGGGAGTAAAAATATTTTTGTTTACAGGGATTACTTTTATATACCTCAAGTCATGGTGATAGATGTGCCCATTCCCCAGATAGTTTTCATTGTATAAGTTAAGTAGGTTTTCACCCATACCCTCCTCCTTCCCCCCCCACTTCATTTCCATTACGTTCTACTTCTCTCTAAGCACATCCATGCTCTTCAGTTAGTTCCAATTTAATAGTAAGTACATGTGGTGTTTGTTTTTCCATTCTTTAAATACTTCACTTAGGATAATGAAAAATATGGAATGCTTCATGAATTTGCATGTCATTCTTGGGCAGGGGCCATGCTAATCTTCTTGGTATCATTCTGATTTTAATAAATGTGCTCCCAAAGCAAGCCCTGGAGTTCCCTTACATTTTATTTTCTTCTTTTCTCTTGCACTTTTAGATTCTTCATTTTGTCCCTGAATTTTGAGATTTTGATGATTATATGACTTTGGGGAACTTTTATTTGAGTTGATTCTGTTTGATATTCTGTAACCTCTTTGTACCTGCATATTTATATCTTTCCCAAGTTTTGTAATGTTTTCTGTTATTATTCCTTTAAATAAATTTTCTATCCCTTGCTCTTGCTTAGCTCCTTCTTAAACTGATTCTTTCCTCGGCTTGATCGATTCTGCTGTTCAGAGTCTCTAGTAAGATTTTCAGTTAAGCAAATGTATTTCTCAATTCTCAGATTTCCGTTTTGATTTTCGAAATTATTTCAATCTCTTTGTAAATTTCTCTGATACATTTCTGAATTGCTTTACTGTGTTATCTTAGCGATCACAGAGTTTCCTTAAAACTGCTATTTTGAATTCTTGGTCAGAGAGTTCATGTGTCCCTCTCACATTATGGTCAGTCAGTGGATCCTTGCTGTCCCTTTGGGGAGATCATGGTTTTCTGTTTCAAATGTCCTGTTCTTTCTTAATCTACATTTTGTCTTTGCATTGAAGGATTAGTTATTTATTCCAGTACTCTCTTTCTGGAGTGGTCTGGTTTTTATTAGTTATGCTTGCTTAGAGATTGTTCATAATTTACCTATTGAATTTCTTATTTTTTTTCCCATTAAATCAATGGCATTTTAGGGGCACAAAATGGCACCTAAAGCCCAGGTGTGCCTGTGTTTTAATAATTGATCAGTATACTGCCCATCTGGTATTGGGAAGATCCTAAAGGGGATGTCTCAGCACAGTGGAAAGACTGTAGGGTTTGTGTCCATGAAACCTGTGGATTTTACTTTTATACATGGTTTGGTGCCTCTTTTGGCTGTGTTACAAAGCAGAGTTTCTGTGGCTGGGGATAATAAAAACAGCTTGGATTTATACTGCTATCATGGAACTAAAAGTACTTCTCAAGAAAACTTTAAAATATATGATAAGAACCACTGCGTATTGAATGTCTCCTATGGTTTAAGGAAGACATTTAAAGAATGATGTGAGTTATTTATTTTTTATAAGAATCCCATAACATAGCATATAAATATTTTTATTATTGTTTCATTGACAAGGAATTGGGGCTTACTGTAGTGAGCTAATGTGCACAAGATCAACAGATAGTAAGTGAAAAAATGGGATTTTGTATTCCTGTCTGATCTCACTCTCATGGCTCATGCTGATTTTTAATGCCAGTTTTAATGTATACTTAGAAAAATATTAGGTACACAGAAAAAGGACAATAATCTAGGGTGACCAGACATCCCGCTTTTGGTGGGACAGTCCCAATTTTCAACAATTTGTCCCATGTCCTGATTTTTGGAAAGAATGCACAAACAGGTGAGAGAACAGTAAGGGAATATGCAGTTTTCGGTGGCCATGTGGCTATTTTGCCAGGATATGAGTTTTATATTATTTTTGTTAATTTTATAATGTTAAACTGTAATAATAACAAATAATTGTTGAGAAGTGATTATCCAGAACTGCTTATCAAAGTTTGCATTGTTGTCAGGCCCTGCCCTCACCTGCTCTTGCCCTGCCCCACCCCGCCCCCCAGTCAATGGTGTCCTGCTTCACCAATGTTAAAATCTGGTCACCTTACAATAATCACTACCTTGAAGATTAAAAAAAAACCAAGGTGAACTAATCTAAAAGGAAAATATGGTCAGTATTACCAGAATGTTAATAAAATAGGTTTTAAGTACACAAACTTGAGTGACTACCCCACATCCACAATCTACTGGCTAAGTAAATTTGAGGTCCATTTCCATGGTCCCTGAATTTCAGTATTTATCATTATTAACAAAATGACAAAAATAATATCTGTGTTAAAGGGTAATAAAATAAAGTCAATTTTTAAAAAGTTAAAAATAGTGCTTTGACTATCAAAAGTACATGGAAAATATTATCTATTATTTTCTTACTACTAATAATGTAGGATTAGTCCTTTGAGAAATGGCTCCATGTAAGTCTGTATTTGCTAATGCAACAGAACCTGCTTGCATCACCTGGTAAATAGAATGTTCTGCTTTTACATTTAAAAACAACAATCAGCATTAAATGTGGATCATCCAATTATTAGATAAGTTTGTGAAAGGCATTAGTGTTTTATTATAATAGACTGGCCAAGCCAGTTATTTATTTATTTATTTTTATGAACTTCTCCTCCTCAAAATTAGGGAGAGTCCTCCTATTAGCACATTCTTCTATTTTTAATCAGTGGATATAACCGGAAAACTAAGATGATATAGTTTGTCCCTAGAAAGAATCATTTCAAATATTTTCAGTTTGGTGACAGAGTTATTTAGCGTTATACTTGGTGAGAGGGTGGCGGGTTGAATTTGGTAATTTGATGTCATTAGCAGCATCAAAGTTAATGTTTCTTGTGATTGTTTGTCAAGGGAACAAACGGCAAATTAAAGTCGTGTCTCTGACCTAGTACTTGAGAGGTTTAAAACTTAGGTTTGAAGCAGTATTATAAATGAAAAGAGTGTTTGAGATGAGAGTCTAAATATCTGCCATATTACCAGAATGTGAATTTTAGTGTGTCTCTGATGAACTTTTACTCGTTTGGTTAAGGAACTTGTATATCTTGAACACTGTTTATGGAGCAGACAGTATATTAGTAAATAAAACAGAAAATGGCCTTGCTTCTTGGAACTTACCCTCTACTGGAAGAGATGGACATAAACATTTATGATTATATAATTACACATTGTGATAACTTCCTTGAAGTAAATTAACTAGGCACTGTGAGAGAAAATAACATCTGGGGTGTGCTAGCTAACTTGGATTGGAAAGTTAGAGGATATGGTATTTGAATGGAACTCTAATAGATAAGTTGATTTTAGGTAAATGAAGACTCTTAATTGATGGGTGGGAAGAAGTAATAAAGTGGTCCAGGCAGAAGAAATAACACACGAGAACAGGCAAGACAAGAACTTAGCATTTTCTAGGAACTGAAATTGAGGTTGCAATACGGAAACACGAGCTGATATTTGAAGAGCTAAACAATTGTTAGATTATGTACAGACTAGAGCCATCCTAAAAGGTTGGGTTCTACTCTAAATGAAAAGGAAAGTCATTGAAAGGGACAGTGGAGGGAAGAATATGTGTCCCATCTTGAGCAAGTTGGTTTGTGGAGACCCTGAATCATGATTGAGTCAAATAATTAGCTGGATTTGCTTCTGTGACCCTGGAGATCAGAACTAGAAGTATCAGTTTGAAAGTCATTAGGACTGACTGTCATTAAAGTCATGGGAATGGATGAGACCTTCTGGAGAGAGAGTCTAATATTAGAAGAGATGAAGTCTTATATCTGAAACCAAGGAAATCCAACATAGAGAATTTTAAAAGAGGACTAGTTAGCAAAAGAGACTGAGAAAGATTTTCCAAAGAGGTTGACAGAAATGTGGGTCAGAAAGTCAGTGAAGCCTGTGTTTTGAGAGGTAGTGGTCAATTGGGTCAAATGCTTAAGCATTTGTGTGAATTTCTGTGTTAACTTCAACAACAGTGGGTTAGGTGGAATCTTGCAAGAAGATGACAAATGTTTAATGTTGAAAGGTAAACAGAAAGTACAGAAGTGAAGACAGAGTGAGATGATAATTCTAAAAAGAAATTTCTATGAGAACATAGAATTTTATCCATCCTGATTTAATTTTTGTGAGTGGTGAGAGATATGGATTTATGTCATTCTTTTGTATGTGGGTATACATTTTTCTAGCATCTTTTATTGAATAGGGATTATCTTCTGCAGTGTTTATTGTTGTCTGTTTTGTCAAAGATCAGTTGCCTCTATGTGAATGATTTTATTATTATTTTTTCAGAGTTTTTGGCCAAGGTTGGGTTTGAACTCACCACCTCTGGTATATGGGGCCATTTTTCCTACTCCTTTGAGCCACAGGTGCCGCCCTGTGAATGATTTTATATCTGGATTTTCTCTTCTGTCTCATTGGTCTATGTCTCTATTTTTGTGCCAGTACCATGCTGTTTGGCTACTGTACCTTGTATAATTTGAAGTCTGCTAATGTGATGCCTCTAGATTTATTCCTTTTGTTTAAGATTGCTTTGGCTATTTGGGCTCTTTTCTGATTCCAAGTGAAGCATAGAATTATTTTTTCTAGGCATGAAACTGTAAGAATTCTAGAAGAAAATTTTGGAAAAACTCTTCTAGATATTAGAATAGTTGAAGAATTATGGAGAAGACCCCAATGGTAATCACAATAATAACAAGAATAATTGAAAGGGACTTGTTTAAATTAAAAAAACCTTCTTCATAGCCAAGGACATAATCAACAGAGCAAATGGATAACCTACAGAATGGGAGAAAATATTCACAAAGTATATATCCAATAAAAAGCTAATATCCAGAATCTATAAACAACTCAAACAAATCAGCAAGAAAAAAACCAAACAGCCCCATTGAAAACTGGGCAAAGGACATGAAAAAAGATTTTCAAAAGAAGATAGAAAAATGGCCAAAAAACATATGAAGAAATGTTAAACATCACTAATTACCAAGGAAATGCAAATTAGAACCACAATGAAATATCTCCTTACCACAGTTAGATTGGCTTTTATAGTCCCTGTATTAAAAAGTCCAAAACCAACAGATAATGGTATGGATGCAAAGAGAAAGGAACACTTATACATTGTTTGTGGGACTGCATATTAGTAAAACCTTGTGGAAAACCGTATGGAGATTCCCCGAAGAACTAAAAGTAGACCTACCATTTGATCCAGCAGTCCTACTAGGAGGTATTTTCCCAAAGGAAAAAAAGTCATTTTATCAAAAAGACAACTAGACTTGAATGTTTATTGTAGCACAGTTCACAGTTGCAAAGTCATGAAATCAACCCAAGTGTCCATCAATTCATGAGTGGATTAATAAAATGTGGTATATATGCATATAACACGAAGTTCTACTCAGCCATAAAAACCTGGTGATCTAGCATCCTTTGAAACAACCTGGATGGAACTGGAGACCATTGTTCTAAGTGAAGTATTGCAGGAATGGAAAAACACCACATGTACTCAATACTAAACTGCAATTAGTGAATCAATACCTATGTGCCATTATGGAAGTAAAATTTGATGAAAATCAAGCAGATAGAGGAAGAGAAGAGGATGGATACATTCACACCTAATGGGTACAATGAGCATTATTTAGAAGAAGGGTGCACTAATAACTTTTATTTAATCTGCACAAAAGCAAATTATGAACAAAAATGTGTATACTTCATAATATTCTGAAATAAATAGTAAAGAAAAAAAATCACGAGTAGATTAACAAATGTGTTGTATATATTCTACAGATACCATGGACTAACACTCAGCTGTAAAGAAGGATGACTTAATGCCTTTTGCAGCAATTTGGATGGAACTGGAGACCATTGTCCTAAGTGAAGTATCTAAAGAATGGAAGAACAAACACTATGTGTACTCACTATTACATTTGAACTTGCAGATAAGCACACATGAGAAGAAAAACTCAATGGAAATCAAGCATGGGGTAGCAGGGAGAATAGGATGGGCGAAAACATATCTAATGGGTACAATGTACACTACCTGGGGGACAGGCACAGTTATAACTCTGACTCAAGCATTACAAAAGTGATCCATGTAACCAAAAACATTGGTACCCCTGTAGTACTTTGAAGTAATAATCATAAAAAAAGAACAGAGAAAGAAAATACAGTGCAGAGCTATTGGGAAATGAGACACTTTGATTTTTTAAAGATCAGAAATAATAGAGCATGCTTATATGTTAATAGAAATAATCCTATTGACGGGAGAGGTTTAAGTTGAAGGAGAAAGGATAACCGAAAGTGAGTTCTTCGGGAAGACAAGAGAGCCTGGAACTCAGAATACACGATGAAGTACTCTAATTAGAAGATTTCAATGGTCATAAATAGACAGTGACACAAATCTACTCCATTGTACACATTTCTTCACTGACATTCAGCTTCAAGGATACCAAAGTCTAATGGCATATAACTAGGTTTATCCAGTTAGAGTACAAGACAGTGATAAGAGGCCAACGGTAGTTTGCAAGGGAGTGATTATAATTAGTTGAACTTAGGACTTCTGGTACTAGACTGATCTAGATTTTGTACTTGTAGCAAGAAGCTGTAACATGGCCTAACTACCTTTGTGCTATGCCCCATGATGTATATTCAGTTTGAAAGCTAATTATCAGTTTCATTGCTATTTCTAAAATATGCCTAGATGTGAACATTTTAGTAGCTAAAAATGTAGTGCCAATTTTTATCATTGTCATTCTTCTCTTTAATAAAGTGAGTAATCTAAGTTGTAAGGGTAAGCATTTTTATGTATCTCTATAAACGTACTTTTATTTTGAATTCTAAAACTCTGTCTTGTAAATATCTTAAAGTTTTTTTTTTTTTTTTTCTGAGTTGGTCTTCATGCAAATATGTAAGCTCACTACTGAGCTAGAAAGCAGTGGCTAATAAGAATAACCAGTCTTAGAGGCAAGCGTGGGATGGCTTGGGGCAGTGGCCTCCACTTATAACATGTTTCTAATGATAAAGGCCAAGAAAGGTTTCATACTTCCAGAAGTTTCTTCTCATTTGATATCACAGCTATATGAGTCTAGATATGAAAATCTAACCTCACAGTTTAGATAACCTGATATTAGGACGTGCATATAGTGGGACTAGCTTCTCAACATTTTTAGGGGGTTAATCTTTTCAAAACTAATATCTCTCTCTCTCTCACACACACACACACAGTCTCCTTCAAGGCTCTCTCTTTTCTACCTATGAAAATCCATTCAGCAAATACCCCTCTCCTGTCTCCGCCCTGACTGTGAGCTGCACCTTAGGCATTATTACCTCTTTGTCCTTTGAGATGGCAGCATACAGTGGCATCAGTGAGGATGCATTTACAGCAGGCCAGGCCTCATCTTGTAACTAGCCTTTCCAAATATCTGTTATTTAATTAGGTGATTTGGTATTTTTTCTTCCTGGCCGGTATAGTGAAAATTTTAAAAAGATAGGTCATTGCCTGTGGTTGCTCTAAATTTAAGAGAATTCTTTTCTATGAACAAATAAATTCATAAATAATAAACATTTACAAAACCAGTATATTATCAAGTAGATATCTACAAGCAATTTTGTATTTATTTACTCACATGTACATATTTATATTTTAACTTTCTTCGCTTTTTTTCCCCACCTACTGTGACTTAGTACATTACATTAAGTAAGTGATCCTGTTAGTAACACTGTCTGTCATCCCCCCAAATTATCTTACTTAACTCTGATGATATCCCCAGAGAAATAAGTGTATTATCATCATAACTATCACAATATGAACATGTGAAGAGTTTGGGGCCTTAACTAACAGTTTGAAGTGACAGAATTAGCATGTAGCAAATGCTGCATTTAATTTCAGGACCCCATATTCTGAGTTCCATGTTCTTTCTATTACCCATACTCCCTTTCCAAACACTAGACTGCATGAGCTGGGGCCAATGATGTGATTGGATTTAGGTGGAAATAGAGAGATAGCAGATAAGGGCTGGGCAGCCTGGTATTTATTTAATACTTCCCTTCAAAATACTTTTAGAGGAACTTGTCCTTAGCCCATGATTCAATATCTGCCATGTCTCTTGGCAGAGCCCTGCTTTTTCTGTCTCTTATTCTGTAGGATTTTATGAGATTTTAACAATAGAATATTTTAATAACATATCATAAAGAAAGCATAGTACGATGAAAGAAAGAAAAATTACAATGCAACAGTTTAGCCCCAAGTTAATAACCCTCAATAGTAAATGTTATACTATTTATAAGCTTTCTTTTTTACCGGAGGAAAAAGTATTTGTGTTTGTCATGTAAGTATGTGTGATGTACATAGTTAGTAAAACTGATCATATTAATAAAAATCTTAATAGGCTTCATGATTAGAATAAAATGATATTTTGATCCAAATCCCTAATTAGAACAGTACATTTACCAACTGTTCTCATGGGAAATGGAGCCAGGATTCATCACTGAAAACGATACCTAATTAATCCTTCTTTGTAACAGATGTCAGCCTTATTTTCAAATCTTTTGTAGACAATGACTTGCTATATGAATCTTTTAATTGTCTATTTTGGATTATTTATTTTTAACACTATAATATATGGTTAAATAAAGGAGACAGAGATAATCAGTTTAGCTGCGATTTGAGACTGTTTAGCCACGGTAGTGGAGATTGAAATGTTGAACACTACAAACTCATGATTCCATCAGAATTGAAGCAGTAAATGTGTTAATCCCAGCATAGTGGAGAAACACTGGGCTGGGAGTTCGGAGACCAGAATTCTAACCATGCCTCTGGCACACAGCCATCCCACCTCTTCAGACCTCAGATCGACTGTATCTGTGTAATAAAGCCCTGGACTCTGTGATTTTTAGAGTCCCTTCCAGGATGGAAATTCATGATCTTTTTAAGAAAATCTCTGTTTTTGTGATTTGCATTCAATGTTAATTTACTCTGTGTTTTTGTATGTGTGAAATACACAGTTTAGAATATGTAGCTTTAATTCCTATTTATGCATCCTTACTTTCAAAGTAATGCATCTTTGTATTCCGATAATTCCTTCCAAAGATGACAAAAGTACCATATGAAGAATAAAGAACAATATGAAACAGAATGGGTCAAAAAATGGTGTCAATATTGGCTATCACAGTTAACGGCAACAGACTATATGTAAGTAGGAACTTACATATTACTGTTCTTGAAGAATTGAATTATGTGATTTGTATTTGGATGAAGACTGCAAAAATTTACCATGTGAATCTGTTGGTTTTGAATTATCTCTATACTGTCTAACAAAGCCTCATGAATTTGGTAGTCTTTATAACCCCAAATAGCTAGTAGTAGATAAAAATTATTAATATTTATTAAGAGCTCTTGCTGTACCAGGCTATGTTTTATTCATATGATATCTTTTATGTCCTTTTACCTTCAAAACAATCCCTTGAGGTTGGTCCTTGAATTAGCTCCACTTTGCAGACAAGAAAACTGAGGCTTGGAATTATTAAATAAGTAGGCCAAGGCCTTTCAACAAAAATAGAAGGAGCCAGAATTATGATTTAGGCAGTTTGAATCTTAGCAATACCCAGTGACCATAAAACCTACCAACTAACTGACGATAATGTAGATCATTCTTAAATGTATACCTTTAGTCTGACCTACCTGTATGTCCACCTACCTTTTGGCTTATCTATGAAAAAGTCTCAGATGTCCCTTCAGTCCACACAGCCAAACTCAACTTATCACTCTGAGCACTGAACGTGTTCCTTTCCCAGTGGTTTTCCTACTCAGACTCTTTCATTTATCTGTGATTCAAATCTAGAAATCAAGGCCAATTTCTCTCTCCTCACTTGCTACATCCAATTATTCATTACATCAATTCGATCTATTACTTTTGAATAAATTCCAACTCCCTAACATGCTCACTAGTTCTGCTCCCAAGCCCAAATCATCCTTTGCCATGATCACACCCATCTCATGTTACAGCCATTCTGTCTTTCTTTAGTGCATTGATTATACTCTTATTTCTTCAAGACACATTCATTTAAAAGTTATTTATCACCGACTTCTTTTTATTTCCTTTTATTAAGTCATGTACACATAGAACATGAATACATTTATGCATTTGTGGGGTACAATGTATTGATTTTTTATACAATTTAGAGTGCTTACGTCAAACTAATCAACATAACTTTCACCTTGTTTCCTTAATTGTTGTGTTAAGACATTTGTGTTCTATTCTTGATAGATTTGACTTGTACCGTTGCAATATGCTCCATAGGTGTGGTCTCACCATTTACTCTCCCTCGATCAATCCTTCCCTCTTAGACACTGTTCTAAGCACTTTAGTATAATGGAGAGCATAAAGTCTCCTGCCCTCATGAAAGATTTGTTTTAGTGGTTCTGAGGGACAGACCATAAACCAAGAAATATGATGTATTTTCAGATGGTGGTGAATTTTACAAGAAGAAATGGGCAGAGGGACAGAGAATACGTGGCTATCTGGGCAGAGTATAGGATATACATGTGTTTGTAGATGCCTAAATATTCTTACACTCTTCTTTTACCATCCCACCCTGCTTCCCAGACCATGCCTGGCTAACTCCTACTTACATTACAGTTCTTAGCTTGATGGAAAGGCTCATCACTTGATGGAAAGGCTTTTTCTTGACTTCTCTTTTACCAAGACTAGAACATGCACCTCTCTATTCTATGTACACTCATGGTTCCTTTCTTGTTCTTTTGTAGTATTCATCAAACTTTAAATTACTTATTTAATAATCTGTTTCCTATATCCTAAATGTCATGAATAAGAACTATTTACTTCTGATTTGTGCTCCAGTATAAAATAAAGACCCAAGCTACTACTTTATAGACCTGATGTTTATATTAATGTTTGGGAAGTTTCATACATAAGATAACATCAGTGAAAAAATCTACAATTGAAGAGTCTCCTCTATCTGAAACTTTGGGTATGGCTGCCCTAAGGAAGTGATAGGCTGAGGCATGGATGATAAGAGTTAGCCAGGTGAAGATTCGACTTGGCTAGATGGAAAAATGTCTCAGTATAGTATGTTAGAGAGTGATAGGGATCAAGGTAAGGATTATACTTAAACAGGGAGGAGTTTCCCTGGGGAAATAAGTTTGAGTTGAGATCTCAGTGGTAAGAAGGAGCCAGCTATGTGAGTATCAGTGCCACAGAATTTCAGAAGGAGGGGACAGTACAAAAGCTCTAAGATAGGAATGAGCTTGGTCAAATCTAGGAATTTTATGAAGACTAGCATGGCTGGGGCCAGTGATCAAAGGGGACACGGTAAGAGATGAGGTCTGAAAGGCAGGCAGAGGCCAGGCCATAGAGTGCCTTGTTGGCCATTGGAAGGAGCTTGGACTTTATCCCAGGTGTACTGAAAATCCTGGAGGATTGAAGGCAGAAGAGTCAAATTCCATAGCCTATATTTTAAGGAGATTACTCTGGCTGTTGTATAGACCAGGAGTCCTCAAACTTTTTAAACAGGGGGCTAGTTCACTGTCCCTCAGACCGTTGGAGGGCCGGACTGCAGGCCCCGGGACGAGTCAGCTGCTAAGCAGGACAGGCAGCAGCGGCAAAAACACCCACCGGGCCGGATAAATGTCCTAGGTGGTCCACAGTTTGAGGATGCCTGGTATAGACAAAGGATTTTAGGAGGCAGGAGGGTAAGCAAAGAGACCACTTAAAAGCTCGTAAGTAACGTAAGGGATTCCTTGTATAATATGAATAGAGGATCAGAAAGGAATGTTTTATTTTCAATCATAGAGATTATTTTCTTTGGGACCAAAGAATCAGGATGCGGTAAAAATACTTAGGTGTCAAGGCAGAACTTGGTTTTAAACCCTAACCTAGCTGTAGGACTTTGCACAGGGTAATTTATAAAATGAAAACAATAATCCATGCCTCACAGCGTTGTTGAGAAGATGTGATGCTTTTAATCTTGTCATAATTGGACATGAAGCAGACTAACAAACGTTGTCTCATTATTTTCCTTTAAAAGGCAAACACTCCATGTCAGGAATAATTCCTTAAGTCACCAGTGACTATTAATTTAACAGCAATGATCAGTGGGTCAGGAGGGTCTACCATTTGCCAGGCACCATGCCACAGCAGGAAGCTGCACAGAACCAGGCATCGTGCATCGTGCAGCATGGTAGAAAGATAGACATTAAGCATGGAATTACACAAAGAGATATATGATCATAACTGTGATGAGTCCTGAAAAACATAAAGTTCTTTAAAATGCATAACAGCAACACCTCATGGAATCTAGAGTTTGGGGGGAAGGCTCCTGGAATGGCATTTAATTAGAGATCTGAAGGGTGAAAGTTAGGTAAGTGCTGACTTATTTGATCCGGTATTTTCAAAGGTTACAGTTTGCAGAATAGGTTATGATAAGGGTCGGAAAGAAAAACCAAGAGGTGGAGTTTGGCCTGGGGTGAGAAATCCAATGCCGAGGGTTCAGAGCAATGAAATGCAGGGATATGGGCTCTGTAATGGTTTGAAAGTTTAATGTTCAAGTTAGACACTAGGCAGTGAACGTATGATAGACGGCAGAGGGAAGATCATGATGGTAACGCCACATTCCCACTCTCTAGCTTCCAAGAGGTTCTGAGCATAAATGGGGAGGAGGGATTAGACTCAGGGAATTGGGCTAGTATATCATTTAGCAATCTGGGCAGCCTTTCCAGGCAAGGGGAACTGAACAGTTTCAGATACAAAATATTAAATGATAATTTCTGTTTGGAGGCACTGATAAAGAATAAAAGAACTGTTCAGAGCTCATTTACAACTGCCCTAATGATAACGTGAATATCAAAATATAAATCATGATCCCAAATCTAAATTGATTCATGTAAAAAGCCCTAAAATAATATAAAAACTTAAAATCTTTTTTGCGCACGATTATCCCAAAAGTAATTTACCTGAAGAAAACATTGTAAGTTTAGGGATGACAAAAATAATTTACAGTGTAAAGAGGCCGTATCTTGCCTCAATTCTGCTTTTTCCCAAACTTTCTGATTGAAAGTGGAAAGCGCTCAGAATGCATTCTTTGATCAAATACCTTACTTGTTTTAGAAAAATAATATTCAAGGGAGAGTGTAAAGTCCTTATTTGACAAATCCATGGCGGGCACCTTAAAAAACAAGAGCACCCACAAAGCAACAAGAAACAAACAACGGTCTCTCCTTGAGAAAAAATATTTTTGTTATTCAAAAACTGTTCATGGGGAAGGATTTTTTGCTGGTCGGGAAAGCTACATTCACTCTCTGTCCCTGCCCATTACATTTAGTGATGGCCGAGTTGACAGTGTTCCTTCCTGTGTGTGCTGATGTGGCTGAAAGTCCCAGCGGCCAATCAGCGGTTTTTGCACACTCTGTTTTCTAGTCCAGTCTGTCCTTTGAGCAAGGATTCTAAGTGCTGCTTGCCAAGCGTGCTCTGTTGGTGGTCTTGGCCTCAAAGCCAGAGTGTTGTCAAACTGAATTGTTTCATCTCTGATCACGGAACTCCAACTTGTCCTGCAGGCTGCTGTGTCTTCTCTGTGCCCTCCAAGGTTATAGCCCCTTAAATTGGGTCATCGGAAACATTTGCCTTGCCTGCTGCTGCAAGCTTAGTCTCCTTCAGTTTCCTGTAGTTCTTCTTCTTCTCACTTGGAATATTCCTTCTTTTGTCCTGGGAGAGGAAGCTTAACTTTTTAAACATGTACATCGGAGTGGAGCTCGGCAATTTGGAGACGTTTAATTTTAACAGAGGGAGCCCGAATGCAGGAGTACTTTCTTTCTCTGCCCTCACACTTACTAAGAGTTATCAATTACTGCAAACCTGTGGGCCAGTTGACTCCATGTGGGGGCTTACCTTTCCCATGAGCTTTTAAAGCAGAACCTGTGGTCTTCTGCCTGTGAACTTGGTGCATACATTATGTGCACCCACAAGAATGCAACAAAGAGAATTTTTTAAAGGCAATGTTGGATTTTTCTTTGGTCTGGTGCTCTCTTTTATTCATCCCCCAACCTCTGTGATTTAGGGTCTTTTCACGTCTTCGAGTGTCAGCTTCAACTGGAATTGTTTTTCCTTCCTCAAGTGCAGTGTGTGAATGTACACTGACCCGACGACTGTCCCACATGTCATAGATACTGGTTAAATGATGACTTTTATCTCTTCTGTTTCTGTCATCTTTTATAATAATCAAAATATTAATATATTTTTGTCTTCTTTTAATGATTTCCACATGTCCTTTACCTTCCAAATTACTTTAAGTCAGTGGAATTAAAATAGCATGCCTATTATGGAAATATCTAGAATTCATCGGAATTTTTGACAAATTTCAACACATTTTCAACTGGAGTTTTCTTTGTTTACAGTTTTTATAAGGACAGGGAAAGAAACATGCTTAAATAATGAATTTGTCTTTATTGTTATTAAATAGAATACATTGTTTGCTGTTTCATGGGAGAAATTCTTGAGTCCACAAATGGATCTTCATAACATTTTAAGCTCTGCTTGAAGTGATAGTTCATATGAGGCTATGCCATTTAATGATATGTGGTTTGAAGGAGTTTTGTTTAAAGAAAATAAAGCAAGAATAGATTTGTAACTCCTAACTCTGAAAAACCTATTTGTTCTTCTGATTCCATGGCTCCAAAATGGCCTGTTTCTTCCCAGCAAGGACACCACACAGCCAAACCTTGTCTTTTGATCAGTGGTCTTTGAGGCACCAACCACATCACTCCCTACTACAGATTCTTCACCAGTTTATAAAGATGGAATTCCCTTTTGTTTCCAACAAGAGTAGATATTACCATCCTTTTGAAAGTGTTACAGAATTCAAAAAGAATTCTTGAGAACCCCACAGAAGAAATTAGTCTTAAACCTCTCCATAATGTATAGAAAGAAGTAAGGGGAATTGGAATTTCTTCCGGGAGATTGTCTGAATGGAGAAGCAGGATTAGATCTGAGCTTCTGTGCTTTCCTCCAACTTAAATTTCCCCAAGTCCCAATACTTGTTCTTATCATGCATTTCTATACAGGGATGGGAAGAGGCACACAAATACATATTGTAAAGCTTTAAATATCATAGATTGCTGTAATTCAAAAACCTCATAGACAATTTGTATATAGAAAGCAGATTTATTTTCATTATGTGAGCCTGAAAACTAAAAATAAAAAAGAAGTTTCTATGACTTTAAAGGGCTGAAATAATTTTCTTCTGTGAAAATTGTGTTCTCAAGTTTCATTGCCTTGTAGCAGTTTTCAGCCTAGAGTGAATTTTTATGGTTGAGTCATAAACCTGAAAATCATAGCACTAGTTTATAGGGGAAGGCTGACACTGCTTTAATTACGGTGTGGCAAGGGCAGGGGTGAGAAGTGTGGTGTTAACTCCTCTACCCAGTGCCTCAGATGCAGCTGGGCGTGGTGCTTCAGCCCAGAAAATGCAGGTCACTAAGTTTGTACACGGATCCGGTTTTATTTACGTGTCTTTGCCCCTTCCAAGTAATACTGCCTTTGGAGTTAAAATGAACAGTTCATTCATCGGATTTGGATGAAAGCCATCTGCCATCTCGGAATAAACCAACTTTCCTAGGATGTTGGAGCAAACATACTACAGATTTTGACTTACAAGCTGTATTTTGTAACTGTTATCCCTGGGCTCTTTCTGTGGCTAACTGATTAAAAAGAAGGGGTTTGCTCTTCTGGTTTGTCACCGGGAAATGACTTCAAAATTTATGCTTCGCAAGAGGAACATCCAAGGCTTTTGGCTCTAACTGCTCATTTGGCAGCATTGCCCCTATTTTGATGAACAAGCAAATGATCGGGCACCTGTTTAAGAAGATCAATGAACCATAAGTGGCCTAAAATAACTGACTCATGAAAGCAGCAAAGCTTTTCACAGACATCTCAGGTACCTCAAATATGGAGGCTGCTTTTGCATAGTTAGAATATAAACTGCTGAGGGATTCCATCTATGTCTGGTGTGTCCTTGGTACATCGGGAACCCTTAAAAACACAAACTGATTATAATGATTTTTTTTAAAGGAGAAAAAGTAGACAGGGCATTTTCTTTGTAGTAAGATACCTAAGAAATTTCATCCTAAAATGGCTGAGGAAACAGCCCTAATGAAATAAGCTAAACTGGGACAGATCCATCAAGTCAATAACTACATTAGCAATTACATCCTTTTAGTGAAAAAGCATTCTGAGCCTTGTCTCCACAGCTATTGAGGGGATGTCTCCTCAGCTGTGCGGGGAGCGTCCAATACCTTTGGCTGCCTCAGCTCTCCAGGGCTTTCCTTTAAAGCAGTCGATGGATTAAGTTGGCAGCTAAGAACCGCCAGCCACTAGGGTGTATTGGGACAGTGTCTGGAAGCTCATGGAAAAGTCTGAGAGATTCTCTATTCAAATAAAGTATAGACATGGATTTGATGGCCATTTCTACATACAAAAATTTCCTCAAAAAAATTTAAAAAGTGGGTCATCTTGTTTGTTGAAGACTGACAATGGCAATATGAACGACTGTATGCTATTAGGGTTGGAGATGCTGATAAAACACGTGTTCAGCGTGTGCTTCCCGGAATCATAATTTGTTAGCCCTATAAGGGATCTAGAGAAATGTTGTCCTGTGACTTGCCCAAGGCCACAAAAACTGAGTCTAGACCTCAAGGCATTGGAAAACCAATTAGTGTTGTATAGTACTATTTCTCCCTTTATCCTGCTGCTTCATTCTGTTTGGGAAGTAGCCACCCAATGAATAAATTCTGTTCTTGCCCTATTGCTTATTCACTGTGGATAGTTTCTTCCTTCATTAATTTCCCTTCCCTCCCCTCCCCTCCCCTCCCCTTTCCTTCTCCCTTCCCTTCCCTTCCCTTCCCTTCCCTTCCCTTCCCTTCCCTTCCCTTCCCTTCCCTTCCCTTCTCTTCTCCCTTCTCCCTTCCCACCTATGACTATGTGATTTTCAGGGATGCTTTGAACATATATTTTCCAAAGGGTACGAACACCACCCTCCCAGAGAGTGGTGTTTTAATTATAGTGCCTAGTTTTCAAGTTAAGTAACAGAGAAGGCAATATTGCAGCAGGATCTGAACCCAGGTCTGCACTGTGAACCAAGGGCCTTCAAGATGGTCTTAACCACAGAATTTTTTTTTTTTTGTAGAAACTCTCTTATAGTTATATTTATTATATTTCAGGATAATTTTTTAGATATTTTATAATATATCAAAAGCTTATGTTCCTTGTTCTCCTTTTTGACCTGTCATTATAAATGATTTATGTTCCTTAAAGAACACAATATAGTAAACACTGTTCCATGCAGGGAGGTGGGTTGAGTGTCTACACGGGGTAGTAGAATGAGCATGGGAAACCTTGGACAGGTTACAGAACATCTTGAAACTTAAATCTTTTTTTTTTTAAGGTGTTACTAATTACTACCATATAGGGTTGTTGAGAGTATTGGATAAGATCACATGTGTAAAATGTTTTGATCTGTGGCTGAAAACAAATGCCTTTGATCACAAATCACTTTCTATTTCTAACCAAGGGTTTCTTTCTCTCTCTCTCTCTTTTTTTTATTAAGTCACAAACACATAGATCATGTATACATTGGTGTCTTTATGGGGTACAGTGTGCTGATTTTATAAACAATTAGGAATGCTTACATCAAACTAGCTAATATAACCTTACCAGCAGCACCACCATCACCTGGGAACTTGTCAGAAGTACCAAGTTTGAGGCCTGACATTAACTTACCCAGTAAGAAACTCTGGGGGTGGGGTCTAGCGATGTGTGTGATTCTGATGTACACACGTTTCAGAACCATGGCTCTGAGCCAGTTGGTATAAGGTCCACATACTTTCTGTCATAGTTATCCCTAGGTGCACTTGGTTTATAATCCATAGTCTCGCAGTTCTTAAACAATGAATTAAGGCAATGGCAGTGAGTGCCTTGGTCCCATCTGTGACCTAAATTTATTATTCCACTCTTTATTTCATGATGTGTGTGGGGCCCATTTTTGTGTGTGTTTTACAGTCAACCAGAATTAACCCCTATTTTGTTCCCAAATTGTCTATTTTGTGGATTTCTAATTTTCGAAACTGATAAAAACAATGACTTTTAAGTCGATATAGTGAATCAGAGTTGAAAAGCATTGTTTAATTGTTTGGCTGGCTAATGCTGTGAAAACTAAGTTAATCAATCTTGACTAAAAGTGGCTCCAGCTGATTCCTGTACATTTAGTCCTGCTTAGAATTGCTGTTGCATTATTTAAAGTGTTGAATTCTCAGCAATTTAAATGGACAGGTGTTTTCTCCTCCTGATAACCTGCACGTTGCTTGATTAGCCCTGGTCTGAGTCTCTTTGGGGTACTTTAATTAAACTCAACAGCTTTTTGTCTTGGAATGTCTAGAAACACCCTAGGATTACTTATGTCCTTTCCATTTATAAAAATCAGCTCCTGGATTCCACAGGATGATATAGGTGGAAGTGTTTTGAGAAAATAAAAAACATTCTCTCATTTGGACAAATTAACATGGTGAAGTAGATTTCGAACAGCAAGGTGGTTCAACTTTTGTCCCTTCCTTCCTTCCTTCCTTCCTTCCTTCCTTCCTTCCTCCCTCCCTCCCTCCCTCCCTCCCTCCCTCTTTCTTTGAAGTACTATGAGAGTTTCTCTTTTGGATCCCTGAACCCCTAAAGTCTTTTCAGTAGTACAAGGAATAAACAAAGCAACAGTCGAATGTTTCAGAGTTAACATTTTGGGGACAATAAGCTCTAATATTGATCTACTTTTGGAGCTAGACAAATCAGCTTAATCAACTTTAGAGCACGGGCACCTGGCCTATAGGACTATTAAATACGGGACTATAGACAGTATTATTGGCCAGGATACTTTCAAAGAGCTGATCGCAGAGGCTGAGGGTGGGGTCAGAGAGTATCCAGGATTCAGGGGGGTTCCACAGAGTCAGTGTTTGGGTGCTATACCTTGATCAGATTTAAAAGTTTCCTTCTATTGAAACACAAAGGTCTGCGCACAAATGGAGTCATCCTGTAGGAAAAAAAAATAAGTTAAAACTTAGACGAAATAATTTTATATTTATGATTTCAACAGTTTTCCAGACAAGGGCTATATATAACTATTGTATAAATAATGGGCTTCAAAGATTCAAGGATGGTGCTTAGGAAGTGGTGGTAACCCTGGATGAAATTGCTAGTGAAAAAGAAAAGTGATTTGAAAAAACATAGCAGAGAAAGGAGTAAGCAAGCTCAAAAACCCCAGTTAGCAAAGTTAATACTGTGTTGGCTAATGCACAAACAGCTCCAATTCCCTTTAATTAGTTCAGAGTTAGGTGACAACATATTTAATCAGTGAGCTAACAAGTGTAGCAGCTGATTGCTCTCACCACCCTGTGTGTATGTGTTGACTGAAAAAGTAAATAAAATTACTTTCACCACAATAATAAAGCGGCATCCTAATTTTATTACAGTAGCAACCTTTCGGAAGTACCATACAGCAGTGAAAATTGATTATTTCTTAAGTACTCTTTTTCTTCACCTTAATCTGTCACTGTTGCTTAACCCACTGGAGAAGTGATGGCTAAATTGGAGTCCCTCGGTCAAGGAGACAGACTGCGTCTTCCCCATGTTCCATGTCTCTTCTGGAAGGCACTGAGGTGGTTCTGAGTGCATTGCTTGAATTCACATTAGCAGCTGTATTTCTGGGTGGCAAAACATGGCCCTGGGCAGACAGAGGGATCTATTCAAAATTCAGTGATGTTCCAATTAGTTAAACACGCCTAGAGACCAGCAGCACGTCTGCTTGCTTTCTTAAAGTATCTTTGTCAGTGAGATAAGGAATAGGTGACATTTTTCTCACTCTCTTCATGACCTATATGGAAGTATTCATTTAATTTATATTAATTAACTTGGATTTTGCTATGATTTTCTTAGGTTGGCAAAGGAGACACACAAAAGTATGCTAACTCACTCAGGAAACATTTCCTATATCCTTTATTCATTAGGGTGCTTCAACATTTAGAATACTCTGATCCTCAAATTATTGTGCTATTTGAACAGATGAAGTGTTATAAAGATTTTTAATAGTGACCTGCTGCTTTTGCCATTCTTTGATACTTAATGGGTTGGGCTCAGTTTGTCTTCATTTGGTTTTCTTTTTCTTTCTTTTATTTTTTGGTGTTGAGACAGAGTCCTATCCTATGCCCTGAGCAGAGTGCAATGGTGTCATAGCTCACTGCAACCTCAGACTTGGGCTGTGGGCATCCTGCTGCTTCAGCCTCCAGAAGCTGCTGGGATTACAGGTGCTCTCCACGGCGCCTGGCTGGATTTTTGAATTTTTTTTTCATGAGTCAGAGTCTCACTCTCGCTCAGGCTATTCTTCTGAGCTCCTGAGTTCAAGCAATTCTTCCTCCTCATGCTTCCACAGTGCTAGGATTACAGGCGTGAGCCACCATGCCTGGCTTTTGGTTTTTTTTTTTTTTTTTTTTTTTGCCTTTATTCTTCACCAGAAATACTGAAACAAAAATCTTACTTGAAAGCCTTTTGTTATCCACTTGCAAAAAATCCTGATTCAGAATATATATAGTCAACTCTTTTAAATTGCACTCAAACTTTATAGACTTGTATATATATGTGTGTGTATATGTATATGTATGTGTATGTGTATGTGTATATGTATAAAGTAACCTACTTGCATTAATCTCATTCAGTTGTCCAAATGCCTCTGGGAGGGTGTTTTAATTATAGTGCCTATTTTTCATATTAGGCAACAGAGACAGAGAGAAGGGGATATTGTAGAGGGATCTGAACCCAGGTGTGCACTGTGAACCAGCAGCTTTCAAGATGGTCTTAATCACATTGCTGTACCCCTTCCTGTCTGGTTGGCATTAGAGCTACTCCAACTTGTTTGGGGTATTCTGAATATTACAGGAAAGACTGGAGCGTTCTCTTCTATATTTGGCTGGTAGGGCTTATAGTTTTCCCCAAAGGCAGAGACAGATCTTGCACAAAACCCTCTGTTTCATAGGCCGACTTCCTCGTGGGATCAAAGATTGTTTGGGGTGTACATTGTTGTTTTTCCTCCTGGAACAAATACCTCCTCTTCTTTCAGCTCATTTCAAATTAGTCCTTGGAGTCAGGAAGAAATGGGTTCAATCCCTGACTCCATCTCTTCTTGTCAATATGACTCTTGAACAAATTACTTAACTTTTGAACTTAAGCTTTTATATCTTTAAAATGAATATAAAAATACCTACTACACAGTCGTATTGTGAGACTAAAATGATAGAACTAATTTTATGTAATTTATAATATATAGGAAAACAAATTATAAAACCTGAACAAGCACCCCAACAATTAAACAGACCAAACACAATGTTCTCTAGTATAGGTTCGTTCCTCATGCTGGCAGTTTATACACCACTTATACTAATGATATTAGGAAGGTTGAGAACATATTGAAATGAGGAGAAACAAATAATGTTTGTACTACTTGTACCATAGGTCTATGTGGGAGTATCCTCACTTGAAAGATCTTTCTCTATTTCTTTGAGATTGTTGGTACCCACTGTGGGCAACCCATCTCTGCGTGAATAAAACTTGGATTGGAGATATAAATGCCTGCAATAGAGGGGCTTCCCATATTACAGGAAGAGCCCCAAGCAACCTCTGCCTTGTCCTTTTATTCAAGCATTATCCAACAGGTGTGTGGGCCTGCATACTAGGATCACGAGTTTAATGGTCGCTAAGTGCTCTTTCCCTATGGGCTTGACTCCCACCCTGTTGCACCACAGATGTCCAAAGCATAACACCTGCTTGCTAACAGGCCACCAATCTGAACTTGTTAATGCATACAGCTGCTTGAGGGCTTGTCTCTGGGCAGCAAAACATCTCCATGCCAGCTAGGAGATTGTCCCGCTCCCAGTGCCTCCCTCGAGAACGGGTGGCTGCTCCCACAAACCTGGTTCTTAGTGTCCTACATGAGATGACTTGCATGGTTTATATTTCCCTTAGTCTCTCTTGGCTCCAGATTTCTGCCTCCTTTGAATTGATTTAATTGCGCATTATCTCATCCTCACAAATATGTCGTAGCTGTTTTCCAATGGATTCCCATAACTGGATGACATTTCGAGTCCTTTGTGTCCCAAGGTATTCGTGACTCAAGGCACAGTGACCAGCAGTCATTTACTGAAGTTTGTGAGCAATAAATTATATCGGAGCCCCTATGCAAGAAATTTAAAATGGAGATTTTTACTACATTCTACAAAGTCCCTGAGCCATTCTCAATGGCTTGGTCATATAAAAACCAGTTTTCACACTTGGCTGAGTTTCTTTCTTCTCTCTCTGTTTCTGGAAATCCATTCCGTTTTCCTGGTCCTCCTGGAAACACCCAGGCTTGTACCTAATTATGCAGGGAAGTGTAATTCTTATCATTTCTCTTTTCTGCCTTTGAGCCTTTTTACCCCTCACAACCAAATGGCCCATCAATGTGCCTTGTTAAATTTCAGAGAGGATTTATTCTACTTTCTCAGAAGGCAGAAACTGTTGCATTTGGTTATAATTTCCAATCACCTTCCCTTCTTCCATCCACTATATATTCATTCATAAAGTTTTTATTAAGCACCAATTTATTAAGCACCCATTGTAATGGTAAACAAATGAATAGTAAAAATAAGCAAAAATGGTGACAAATATCTTCACCCCTGAATTTCTCACCTTGGGACACCTTTCTTTTCTTTTCTATTTTTTTAATAATTATTTTTTATTAAATCATAACTTTGTACATTGATGCATTTATGGGGTTCAGGGTACTGCTTCAATATACAATGTGAAATGTTTACATTGAACCAAGTAACACAACCATCACAATTATACTCATTTCTTAATAGTTTTTAAATGTACCATTGCATCATGCACATTAGGTGAGGTCCCCCTGAATACCCTCCCTTCTCCCATATCCCCTCTCCCCACCCCTCTCTCTCCTCTTCCCTTCTTCTTTATGGACTATAGTTATGTTTTGCTCTTCATATGATTGTGTAGGTGGTTATATATTGATTTCATAGTAGTATCAAGTACATTGGATACTTTTTTCCCAATATTCCAATATCCCAGTATTCTTGGGATACTTTACTAGTAAGAATATGTTTCAGTTCCATCCAGGTAAACATAAAAGATGTGAAGTCTCTGTCTTTTTTATGGCTGCATAGTATTCCATGGTGTACATATACCATAATTTGTTAATCTATTCATGGGTTGATGGGTACTTGGGCTGTTTCCATGTCTTGGCTATTATGAATTGGGCTGCAATGAACATTCTGGAGCAAATGTCTTTGTTGTTAAATAATTTTTGATCATCTGGGTATATACCTAGTAGAGGAATTGCAGGATCAAATGGTAGGTCTACTTTTAGTTCCTTGAGTGTTCTCCAAACTTCTTTCCAAAAAGGCTGTATTAGCTTGCATTCCCCCCAGCAGTATAGAAGCGTTCCCTTCTCACTGCATCCACACCAACATCTATAGTTTGGGGATTTTGTGATGTGGGCAAATCTTACTAGAGTTAGATGATATCTCAAAGTGGTTTTGATTTGCATTTTCTTTCTTTTCTTAAGATAACTTATGTTGCCCTTGGTAGAGTGCCATGGTGTCACAGCTCACAGCAACCTCAAACTCTTGGGCTTAAGTGATTCTCTTGCCTCAGCCTCCCAAGTAGCTGGGACTACAGGCACCTGCCACAATGCCTGGCTATTTTTTGCTACAGTTGTCATTGTTGTTTAGCAGGCCTAGGCTGGTTTCGAACCTGCCAGTACTGGTGTATCAGCGCCCTAACTGAGCTGTGGGTGCTCAGCCAGGACACTTTTTTTATTCTTGTCTACTAATGACTGTTATGACTTCACAAAACATCAACAGAGTGAAAACTAAGGTACAAGATATTCTCTTCTCATAATGTGGCGTCATCAAAATTTTTCTTCTAAGTCACTGCCTTCACAACTGGAGAGCCAAAGTATTGTATGGGTATTGCTTCTCCTGACAGTAATAGGGCAAAAACAAAACCGGCTGTAGATAATAGGCCATAACTGGAGGGAAGCCAGATCCTGAAGGCTCAACATAATATGGCCAAAGAAATGAGAAGCAGAAGCTAGGTTAGAATTTAGGTTGTTCTGCTTTTTACTCCTGGACTCACAATTCTCCTTTCCTTGACAATAAAATGTCTCAGTGTTTCTTTGTCTCCCTGCAATATTAATTTAGGAGATGTTAAAAGGAAGTTGGCAAGTGATTATTTATTGTAGGATTTTGAAAAGGAGCAGGAAGAGTCAACGATGTTGATAGAGAAGTGGGAAGGGAATATTAAAACCTCTATCGGGTAGCACATTATATATTAATCTGTTGCTTTAAGACTTTAAATTTTGTACTACTAATAATTTTGCATTCTTATATGGCCACAAGAAGTCTCAAAACCCTGCTTTTAATGGCATTTTTAATCAACAGTGATTGATGTTCTATCAAGGAGTCTAAAATAAGGCTGTTAAAATGAAACCTCAACTGTGATGCTAAAAAACCTTTATTTAGAAAGCTAACATATGTACTAGGTGCATGCCTACCTAAAACATTCTATATAAAATGATACAGAATTCTCAGAACAACGGCCAAAACAGACATTTAACATTACGATATCTTGTTTGATCCTAGTAATTCTTGTAAAAAATATTCATAGTTCTTGGTAGACATCAATTTTATCAGCTACTATGGACGAGGCTAGTTTATCATTTGTAGAAAATCAGAGAGGAATAATTTTATTATGTCTAGCTTCAAAGTTTTTAATTGGTTTATTGTTTCCTCTTGAGACATCTGATATTTAATGGCCAAAAAAGGTACAGAAAAAAATAAACATTTTTATAAATAAACAGTAAACACCAAAGGGTATTGTTGATTGCAGTCAGAGCCTCCCACAAAGATAAATGCAAAAATAAGCCTCTCTTACATAAATTGGCAAAACAGAATGTGCAGTGTTAAGGTTCTCTCCAGGACTGTGATAGACCATCACTTCAGTGATGAGGGGGGCTGGTTGTAATAACATTTCAGTCCTCCTTTCTCAGAGGCCAGACACAGGGCAGAATTAGTCAGAACAGAAACGGGCCTGGAAATGTTTCTCCAGAGCACCTCGCTGGGCATTTTCCTGAGGTTTCAGCACAGAGTGGGGCCTTTCCTGGCTTACAAGAAAGTTCCATCTTTCATCCTCAGGAGAACCGTGATTGCGTCCTGTTCTTAATACCGCAAAAGGAGCTAAAGCCTTTCTTCAGATTAAAGTCAGTATCTGAGTGACATTAGGAAGGAATCCATCAGTTATCACCCAGGGAACAGACTTGTCTCCAAGGGAACAGTTTTGGAGGCACAAAAGGCCTGAAGGTATTTTTATAAGACAGAGGGGTTAGCTATTATCAGGATTTTTAATGGATAAGGTTGCAAGTTGAGAAAATCCTATGGTAGGAGAATTTGTTGTCATTTAAAAAAATAATTAAACAACATCATTCAAAATTTACATTAAAGCCCAACTGGGATGACTTTAATATCCTTTGGAAACATCAGTATTATTTCCTGTTCCATGGTCTGAATCCTGCTGCAGTTTCTGTCATCTGCAGTCTTCAGCCAGCAAGGATACCAAGCAGGGAGACCAGGGTTGAAGGCAGGAACGGAGAAATCTTAGGTGTTCATATTTATAAACAAACAAATAAGCAAGCTCAAACATCTGGAAGAGGCAGGCTGCAGTTCATCCCGCCTATGGCCTAACATGCTCTGGGAATCAGGAATGTATTTCTCCCCCTCCAGCATGGGGCATGGAAAGAGAAACCACCAATGGGAACAGCAAAGACCACAAGCATTTGCTTGGGTTAGGGTGAAAGGCTGGCTCCCTCCCCTTACCCCATGCAGCTCCATCAACCTGCTTTTGTCCTAAGTGAAACAACTGAGACCAAGAAAGACAAATATCACATGTCCTCACTTATAAGCAGGAGTTAAATAATGGGTACATAGGGATGTGGAGTGTGGAGTCATGGTCACTGAGGACTCAGAGGAATGGGGTGGGGGCTGGATGATGGGGAATTACTGAATGGGTACAATGCATATTACTCTGGTCGTGGATATCCTAAGAGTCCTGACTTCACCACTACCCAATCTACGTGTGTAACAAAACTAAATTAAATTAAACTTGTAGTCCTTAAATTTATACAAATAAAAAAATTAACAACAGAAAACCCCCACTCTACTCGAGAGGGAGCAGTATAGAGAACTGCTTAAGAATATGGGCTGGAGAGCTTGAAAGACTCTTCTTGCTTTGAATCTCAGTTTTACTGATCTGTCACCTGGAGTGGCTTGGTTTCCTTATTTATAAAATGTGGCTGACAACTGTATTACATTATAGAATTGCCATAAAGCTAAGGCGTGTGAAATGCTTGTCACGGTGCCTGGAATACAGTGAATGTTTAAAAAATGGAAGACATTAATATGAAATCAATATATAAACAATTATATGCTCATATGAACAATAAAACACAAATAGAGCCTAGTACGGGAGTAGAGAGAGACTGGAGGGGGGAGGGGAAGGAGAATTGGCAGGAGGAGGGAGGGCATGAGGCTGGATCTCACATAATGTGCGTGTTGTGAGGTGTATAACACGCCCCCTGGGCGAGGGGCTCTTTTGCAAATGGAACTTTACCCTGGAAGTGAGAATAATGTAACCTAAAAATTTATACTCTCATATTAATGTGAAATAAAAAGTAAATTAAAAAAATAAAAAATGGAAGACATTGATTAGCAGAAGGGAATATAGCTGCCGGATGAAAGAGCAGTAAAAGGAATTTACCAAGGAATGAGTTCATCAAAGCACTGATCCTTGTGCAGGATGTTGTGATAGTTTAGGGATGGAGTGACAAGCAAAAGGGCCAGTCTTGGCCCTCATGGTGTTTCAGAGAGGAGTGGTGGATACAGGCATGCCATCAGCGATCACACAAGTAGCTATACAGCTGCACTCACAAGTGGCTTGAAGAAAATGTTCTGCCATTAGAGAATATAAGAGACCCTAGACTATACTCTGGGGTCCGGAAAGGGCTCCCTGAGAGGACGCATTCAAGGGGGAGCAGGAAGCCTCAGTGAGAGTCAGCGGACAGAGGCTGGGACTGGTGTGTGCTCTCAGTGGAGAGCCCAGTGTGTACAGGGGCTGACAGAAGAATGAATGGGGCACATGTGAGGAAAAGGGAGCAGGCCAGTGAGAAGAGGTGGAGTGAAGGAGGGCAGAGGGAGAGGAGAACTGGGAGAGGGAGTAATGGCCAGGTTATGCAAAAATGTGTAGGTTCTTTTTAAAAAGAACTTGACATTTTTAAAAATAATTTTGACGTTTTTTTCTGAGAAATGTCAGGAAGAAGTTAAAGGGACTTGAAGATAGAAAGTGACATAATCAGACTGACATTTTATAGAGATCATTCTGGCTACTTGTGGAGAATCAAGTAGGGGAGAGAAGAATGGAGAGAGAAGTTCGGCATCAGCTGAAAAAGTCCGTGGGAGAACTCACAGTGGCCAGGACGAGGCTGGTCAGAGGGAAGACCAGGAAGATCAAATGGGTGGGCGATGAGTTTGGACAGTGGAATTGAGAGAAGGTGGCTGCGAATGGGACAGGAGGCTGACTCAACGCTATCTTGGCAGGGCGAGCGCATAGACACCGGTCCAGGTGTCGATTCCTGACGAGCCGGTTGGGTTAGTAGCACTGCTGTTGATGAGGTGTGGGGATAACATTAAAGACTTGCTGTTTTATTTTATCCATAGATAAATGTCCCTTGGTGCCAGCCTTGTAAATTTAAATTTAGGCACGCACAATCAAAAATTTCCTAATAACGTTTTGGAGGAAGCTGCCAAATAAACAGACCTCCAGTGCAAAAGCTCGTTCCTTCCCCATTCCCTGCTGCAGGCCTGGTGGCTTTGATGGCTTTTACACTAAATACACGTATTTTCTGGCATTTAGGAATTTTTGCGTCTTCCTTTTCCCCTTTGGCTCTCTCACAGCAGGAAGCCCTTCATCATTAACACTTATTTTCATAATAGCAGCCTCAGGCGGAGACAAGGGTGTGATGGGTAAACCTGGAGCGTTGAGCAGCAATCAGCCACTGACACCTAAGGTGAAACAGGAGAGGAGCTTTCTCGGTGGCTGTGGCGGTAGTTGGTGGCAAGAACAAAGGGGACATTTCTCAGTTCCTGCAGGCCGTTAAATATTGCTATAATCTCATACATAGGGGTAGACGTGGAGACTTTTTTTTCTTTTTAAAATTTTTTTTTGCTGCTTCAGTTAACTTCCTGGTGATGAGGGTAACGCTTTGAGGCATTTTTATATCATTCCCCAACATAATGGGGGTGTGTGTATGGAACTGCCTTATCTCTTGCACGATACTTTTATTCTTTGTATTTCTCTTTGTCTACTGTGTGTCTATTATTTCTGGAATGACAACGCAGTTGAAAACTAACTTAGTCTCCTCGTTTGACTTTGCCAAGAAAACTTTGGAACTCCGGCTTTTAATTTACAAATTAAGCAGTGGAGAAACAACATCAAATTTAAAATATCGATAAGATATTATTAATAATGTTCAGACAAAAAGAAATGGGATAAAATATGTTTACCATTAAAAATAAATATATGACACTCTCAGAGGTATGAGCCATGATGGGGCAGCTACATTTCTGTAGTTTTATTAGCTATACTTACATGACATGGCTCTAACACTGTTCTGTGTTTGTGTTCTATCTAAACCGAAACAATTTTGATGATACAGTAGACCCTCCATACCTGACCACCTCCCTGCATTGACCACGTCCTTAAATTGACCTAAATTTCATAGACTGGACATGCACCACATGTACTGTGTGGAAGTTCTTTAAGTCGACCATTTCTGTACATTGACAAGTTTGGTACAGTCCCTTGGGTGGTCAACTTACAGCAGTTCTTCTCTATTCAAAAAAGATCCTTCATTAAGTAATGTGTATACCTTTTATGATGTTCTTGGTTTTTGTTTGTTTGTTTTTGAGGCAGAGTCTCACTTCATCACCCCTGGTAGAGTGCCATGGCCTCATAGCTCAACAGCAACCTCAAACTCAGGCTCAAGTGATCCTCTTGCCTCAGCTTCCCTACTCACTGGGACTATAGGTGCCTGCTACAATGCCCTGGGTATTTTTAGAGACAGAGTCTCGCTCTTGCTCAGGCTGGTCTCAAACTCCTGGGCTTAAGCAATCCACCTGTCTCAGCCTCCCGGAATGCTAGGATTACAGGCACCAAGCTTGGAGCCCAGCCTCAATGTTGTTAGTTTCAATACTTTTGTTTCTTCTTTATTTCTCCCATCCGTCTACTGGACATTGTGTTTGTGTAAGACTGTGTGTGTCTGTGTGTGTAATACAGAAGGTGAGTGAGGGAGGAAGGAGAGATCGGTTCTATACATTCTAGTCTTTTTATTGGATCATTTAAAAGGATGTCAGAAATGGCGATTTATTGAGGCACTGTGGCACTCTCTTTAAATGCTATTTTTCTTGGTCCTCACAAAAACTTACATTTCACACATGAAAAACCTGAGCCCCAGAGAGGTTAAATAATTTCCCCACAGTTACACAGCTGATAGAAAACTGAGTTATAATTTCAGTCTTGGTTCTTGACTTCTGATTCCAAATTCTTTTTCATCTTTCCTATTATCTCTGTGAGGATTTCTTATATCTTAAACCAATTCGTCAACCACAGAAGTTACTAGATAGCTGACATGAAAAGTCTGTCTGATCCTTCTGAAGATACAGGACATGAAACAAACAGATGACATATACAGTGACCAGAGGACCCTGAATCCAGCATGATTGTACCTGGGAGACTGTAGGCACCTTCACGTGTGGAGAAGGACAGTGTATTGTGGCTGATGTGAGCTGAGCACCCCCTGTGAGGGGGACACACACACACACACCTCTTAACAGGAGCTCAGCAGTCGGTGTGACATTTAGGTGGCCAGATGGCATGATTAAAAGCAGAGGTGATTATCAGCACTGAGGTGGCAGAAGCTGGCTCCAGTGGACAGTCTGTGATGATGAGGCAGAGCCACTGATAGAGGGCCTTGAGGCCAGGCTGAGGAGTCTGACATTGATCACATTACAGTTTATTTTTGCACAACACTCAGCTTGGCTCAATGCTTGCAGCGTTGTCTGGGAGCTCAAGTCCCTAACACTGGTCTTATAGCAATACAATAAGAACCAGATGTCTGGCCAGCTAAGCAAAGCTTATGTTGGGCTTACTGTGCAAATAAGAATAAATTCCAATGGTTACTTTGTTTTCTGATTTTGACTGGGTGAACGTGAGCTCTGCTTTCTGCAAAGCTGATAAATTAAGCATGTTTTCTGTCACAGAAATTGACAAGATTAAGTGTCCCGTAGTCATCACATTTCTGATTATGGAAGGATCATTAACAAGCAAACATCTGGCCATTATTCTTGATGAATCTGTTCCTTGATATCACTTGACAAGGAGAGTGGGAGGGGTCAGTGAATTCAAGCACAGATAGACCATGTCGTGATGACCCTGGCCATTGACTCTAGTGGTTATTGTTAATGAAGCATTCTGCATAATTGATTATCTGATACTGAAAAATATATCCATCATACTGTGGTGTGGGGCACATGCACTGTCTCAGAGGCAGAAAGAACTACTCAGAAGATTGTGTGGCTGGAGCTCTGATTGGCCACTCAGCACAGTGAGTTCAGTAGATGTTGGAAGCTGATGTAATGCATCGATTGGTCACAGGTTCCTGACATGAAGCTGTGGATAATGGAGGGAAAAGTAGGTCTTCTTCCATCCTCAGAGAGCCTTACACCCAGTGAGGTGTACTTGTAGGCTGAAGACGATTCCCTAATTGACTACCTGCCATCCAGCCAGTGACAACTGACACCTCAGCGACTCGCAGAGCGTACTGTCCAGAAGGGCAGCATCAGAGCAAGCTCCTGCCTGGGGGGTGCTATTCTGGACCTTGCTCCGGGCAGGGTCCAGGCAGACTGCTGTGGTCTATCTGGAGCCTCCTCTGCAACATCAGGGAGGATGCACAACCAAGCAGGATTCTGAGCTCAGACAGGAGAACGACTTCAAACCTGTACCCCTTCAACTCCAAACACGTGTATGCTAATTTTGTGCTAGGCGAAACCATCTTTTTGCCTGGCAGCCCTTGGCCACTCTGCAACTTCTCACATCTCAGATTTACAGCCGCTGTCATGAGAACTGGAAGGGCCCTTCGCCGTCATCCAGGCGCTGTCTCGCATTACAGAACTGGACAAGGAGAGATCAGAGAAGTGACTTGCTAGGTCCTCGAAGGTGCTGGCTGCAGATTTGGAATCAGTACAGAGTTTGTTTCTTCTGCTATACTGTTTCTTCCAGGTACAAAGGGTGATGTATTTGGTCTACAGAGATGTGATTGTATGAAGCACAAGGGCAGAATCAATTGTTCTTTCATGCTTTGTGTAAAGGAGGCGCTCAATGAGTGTCTGGCAAAACCTTCTGGGTCTGGTTTGACATCTCTCATTTCTCTTTTCTACTTCTGCAAGGAATTCTGGTTCTCCTTTCACCTGTCCACCAAGACATTCAGTGCCACCACCCTGTTTCTGGGCCTGGAGAAATGCAGCAAGGTTTTATCTGCCTTCCTGCTTCCAGCCTCTCCCTTCTTCATAGTTCCGCTTAAATCATATTTTGAGGTTGCCGACTGTGATACCTGGTGCTCAGAGTTTTCCAGGGTCGGATCACTTCTTACAGAGGAAGAACAAGAAGCTTAGTGTGGTATAAAATTTCATCCATTATCTGTCCCCAACTATTAGATAATGGAAACTAAACCATGCTAGGAAGCTGAAGAGCTGAGGGGCATCACAGCTCAGCCATCAGCTGTGTGACATGGGAGCGGCACTTAATCTCCTTGCGATTCCGTTTCCTCATGTACAAGGCAAGAGGTTAGCACTGGTTGAACCCTCACGAATTTTCAGGTTGATCTAATTCTGGCTTCAGAACTCCCGAGTCTCAGTCACGGGCTCTGGGCTTTGGTCAACTATACCTCTGGCTAATTCCTAACAGAAACCATTATCCTTATTGTTTCATTTTATCATAGAATGGCCATTTCATCCTGTTGAAATCCTATCTGTCCTTTATGATGCAGCCAAAAGCTACTTGGAGCCATTTCTAAAGCACAAACTCCTGACTGTGTATGTCTTAATTCTCATTTCTGTACCTCTCCTATCGCACTGTTTCTGTATCTGTCTGGGCACCTTTTCCTTTGTCCTTAAAAATGGATCTGTGTCTGATTCATCTTTGTTTACTCTATGATGCCTGGCTTAATGCTTTTCACAAAATAGATACCTAATAAATGTTGGTTGAATTGAAAAACTGCAGTTTGTGCCCAGAACAAGCATTCCCTTTCTCATGGGAAACTGAGGCAGTACCTAAGATCAGCAGGAAATTAAGTAATGAGATTTAGCTAGAACTCACCCCAATATTTTTGCTAATTGGCTTATTGAGGTGTTAGGGCATTCAAAATTGAACTGGTCTTTTTACTGGACAATCTGCAGCATAGGTATTAATTGATGATATTCATCTCACCTATTATTTTCAACCTACGTTTTTCTAGGCAGGGTCTCAGCCTGCATCCAAGCACATTTCATAATGGAAGAAAACACATCTGGGCATATGTGGCTGATGGATGAGAAAATTTATAAGGATTCTATTTGCACAATAGAATGAGGAAACTCCTAGAAGAGAATTTATTCTAAAGGCCGAGGAAGTCAGACAAGCTTGGTCAGGAATAAAGACCCTGTGGTCAGGGAGGAGATGGCCTTCTGAGAACAGGAACAATAGGTCACACTTACTGAGCACTTACCAGGTGGCAGGCACGGTGCTGAGAGCTTTATAAGCATCATGGCGGTTAATCCCCATTCCATCCTGTTAAAGTAGGAGCTATTGTCCACTTTTAGAAATGATGAAATTTAGAGAGCTCAGGTGTGTTTGCTACATATTTAGAAAATGATAGAGATAGAATAAAAACCCAGTTAATCTGGCTCCAGAGCAGGATTTGTCCAACTACAGCCCAAATCTGCCTCATGGCCTGTTTTTATATGGCCTTCAAACTAAGAATGATTTTTCTCCATTTAAAAAAAAAATTTTTTTCATTTCTAAAGGTTTTATGGAAAACAAAACAAAACAAAAAATGAAGGAACCTGTGGCAGAAGCCATATGATGTTTATGAAACCTGAAATATTTGTTATCTGGCCCTTTTGCTGAGCCCTGGGTTAGCGTGCCAAACCCTTTTCCTGCCCAGTTTATTAAGACCACTAGAACTATCCCTCGTCTCAGTTCCCTGTGAGACTTTTCTAGGATAAAGTGAGTTGACTAATATCTGAATAGTGATTTTACTGAAGATATTTTAAGATATGGGGGGACAAGGACACTGAGAGAAGAAGATAATTATAAAAAGAAGAGAGAAGCTGTCACTTGGTAGCTGGTGATACATTTTTATACACAAACATTGGTTAAAATCCAGATGGTATCCAGGAGGGAAGGATGATCAGGCCGAGGGCAGGGATTCCACTTTCCTCTGCCTGCCAGCTTTTCTTTGGGCCGTGGCACATGTCACTTCAAGCCTATAGTGAGCTTTGCTGTCACCAGTCAAAGGGCAGCACTAGGAAGACCTATTTTAGCCTTAGGACTAAGCCTCATTGTACAGCATGGTTATCAATATACTGTATGCAGCATTGTTGATAAAGTAGAACTTGATTTTCTACTTGGCTGATAAAATTTTGCATGTGTTTCTGGAAAGGAAGAGTGGTGAGTGCCACCCTGAGTTCTGAGAAATAAAAAAAAGTATTTAAAAAAGCAAAAAATTAAAGGAAAAAAATAACCACTAGCAAAAAAAGAACGGTTTGGGATCATAGAACACTTATCTTCCCATTGTCTGCAAGTACATCATTGACACAGCATTAACCAGCACACGTTAGGCTTACTGTGTTATAAAATATGACAATATTAATAGTGTACTCTGAGAAAAAACTGGTCCCTTAAAATGCCTCTTTAAGGGCACACATTTTGGATTTAGACCAGGATTTGCTGTTTACTAGTTGTGTGTATGCAAGCTGCATAACCTCTACTTTTCATTAGCAAAATGGGGACAATACTCTTTTTCGAATGATTTTTCTGAGGATTATGCACTGTGACAATTATCTAGAAATTGCCTGACACATTACGGCCATTCAACAAATGGTAGTTAGCAATGTGTTTTCAGGGAGAGACTCAGAGCCCATGGCAAATGGACATGCTGACTCCACATATGTCAGTATTATAACAGAAAGATGTGGACATTTGACTGGAGGAGCGTTCTAGGGAGTATCCCTCTACAGACATGCCCAGACCATCTATCCCTTAACACTTTCCTTCACTAATTCATTCACTCAGCAAACGAGTATCTACTAAGTGTTGTGGGTATGCAAAGAATAAGAGGCTTGATCAAGAAGATCAAGATTGTCCTCAAGAAATTTCTAACTCAGTAGATGATGTAGGATAAACGAAACACCGATATAACATAGAATATAGTAACAGTTTTAATATACAGAGCAGATGTGCTATAGGATATCTGAAGACAGGAAAACGATTTCTCTGTTTTCGTAGAGCAGTTAAGGTTTGTGGTGAGCCAATGAGTAACTTAGAAGCAGATTGGTCATCATCCTATCCCGTGATGGGATAATCCCAGCCCCAGTTGTAAAAATCAGAGCAATGGGTTCCCTGTTGAACACAGATGTTCAAAGCAAGCAGAGAATTACTTTCTTCTCTTTACTTGACTATAATACTAAAAATTACAATTTTTTCTCAGAGCCAGCATCCAATTAGGGGTTTTTGAGACTCTCTGAGTTTTTTTTTTTTTTTTAAACTAATCAAATTCCAGATTTAAATAGTTTGTCATGTTATGATTTAGAATTTTATTTTATGGGTAATTTATTACAATGTGTGTTCTGATCTGACTATTTTAGATAAGTGAGCTATATGAGCATGAAAAGCTGTTCCTAACAATGATTTATTTAATATCAAAAATGGAAGACACCTCTAAATTTTTATATTTTTAAAGTGACAAGTTTAAATGAAGGGTTGGGCTTTATCTTTCACTATTTGGAAAGAACCCTTTGATTATGAAATTTTATTTGGAAAAAATAATTCTCTTATTTAAAACTTTAGTGATTGGAAGATTTTTTTTCATGTCATTGAACCATTAATTTGACTTATTACTCTTGTACCATTAATATTTACATAGTTTCTACTAAGTTATTTGATTTTTAAAAATTAGCTATTGGCTTTACACAAAGTAATTAGTAGCATAAGCTAAGTCTGATGGTAAAATTTAATTACATAGATTATCACTAAACTTATCATGATTATTGGAAAAGTTAAAGGATTTTGAACATTTAGATTTTCCATTGCTGATATAAATATAGAAAATCAAACCACAGCTGGTGTCAAGGGCAAGTAATTCATGAATGTCACTTAGGTTCCCATTCTGTAAAGGCAAGTTTTTCCCCAGTAGGGATGTTTTAAGTGACCTTGAGTTTATTAGTTTCAATTCTCAGTACATAACCTGTTGGTTGAAAGCATAGCTTCTGAAGTCACATTGACTGAATTCAGATTCTGAACCTGCCCATGCTATCGGTATGACCTTTGGCAAGTTGCTTAATTTTTCTATGAATCGCTTTTCTCATCTATAAAATGGGAAGTGAGGGGACAATTATCCCCACCTCATGCAGTTTAGGTATGTGATCATTAAATGAGTAAAATCACTAAAAACAGTATCAGCCACATAATGAATGTTAATTGCCAACACCCCCCACGAACTCTGTGTAATGATTAGCATTATCCCTATCCCTGCACCAAGAGTGCAGAAGGGAAATGATTTTGTCCCCATTCACGGGGTTTCAAAAGGAGCAGGAGGTGGTTCTAAACAGTCTAGCCCTGAAGCTTAATCAGGCATAAATATCAATAACAAGTTGGAGTTTTTCAAGTTGCTTTAATGTAGTGCTTGTCCCCCTGTATGAAACCATCTGAGGGTGTATTACACCAGTTAACACACATCTCAAGATGCAGTTGAAGAGGAAATACTGGAATAATGCAAATGGAGGATAAAAAGTGTCAGGGCGTTATTTCAGAAATACAGCAATGTAAGTGAATGCGAGAAGCTCCGGACCGTATAGTACAGCACAAGGAAATAAGCATGCCAGCATGGTGTATCATTATACGCCAGGCCTCCTAAGCTAGAGTCCAGAAAGTAAGTAATGTATGCCTTTTACTACTAGGTGTAGGATAAACATTTATTGAAAAGTTGGGTTTTTATGAATATGGGATTGACTGTGTTTGTGCCATAAAACCCACCACTTAACCCTTTGCTGCATATTGTAGTATCTCCAACAGCAAGCATGGTTGGTGTTTTCCTCTAGACACCTGGTCTCAAACCCTAGAGAGTCTAACCAAAAAAGGAAAATATGGTGACGTTGGCAATAAAATGTGGCTATAAATACATCAAATGTTTTACAGTATTATTTTTTGGAAGGAGGAAAGTTGAGGGAAGAAAACCAGTGACTTAAATGACAACAATAAAGATGCATTTCTTTTTGTTAATCATTTTGACCCTGGTTTCATGTTCATGCATATTTTCTGACTTGGCATTGGTTCAGGTGAGTTATTGGACTTACCTGATCTCAAAGCTGCCCTTCACGCCAAAGAAGTTCACATATTCTAGGCTGAATAGTCTGGGAAACACACTGCTTGGTATCAGCAAACAAACAAATGAACAAACAAACCATCAAGATGGAAAAATCAGTATTATGAAGAGAGTTCTGTTGGCAAAGACTAGCTAGTTTTTCCAAAACATGCTTCTCCTTTTTGCTAAGTTTATGTGTTAACTACGTTTCCTCATTTCCCTTTCGGGTAGGTGCGGTTATATGGCTGAATTCTGCCCTTTGAAATGTGGGCAAAAAGTGATAATATGTCACTTCTAGGCGTGGCTCATGGAAACATCCTATGCAATCCTCTACTCTTTCCCCTTCTACTGGAGAAAGGAAGAGGATGCTGACACCTTGAGGATGGGAAAGTCCACAGAGAGAAGGATCCTAGGTTCCTTACTGTGCAGATAAAGCAAACCCAACTCTTAGCACCAACTGGAGTTATGTGAGAAATGAATGAACTTCTCTTGAATTCTGTCTTTGAGACTTGGGGATTAGTTGATTACTTGTGAAAGCTACGATGAGCCTTCTTCCCAAAGGTCCTTCTTTAGAGGTTAAGGACTTATTCTAGGAAGTGCTGCCAGCTGCCAGCCTTGCCTCCAGTTGTCAGCACCTTTGAGAATTCCTGGACTGAAGAGGCTTGTCTTGTTCAAGATTCTCCTCCTTTTTAGGGGTGGTTTTCATCTAGGAACTAGTGAATGTTCTGGAATAAAGGATTGGCCCCCTTCTGCTCAATTCAAGATAGTTCAGAGAGGTCATCTTAGTGGCCAACCTACCCCTGCCGTAGATTGAGGACTTGGTTGAAACTTCAGTGTAGAACAACATTTTTTACCCAGTCCTGCATCTTTTCTCTCCCTTCCACAGGTATTGATATAAAGACACACCCTGGGCGAGGGACTCAAATACAACTGGGACTTTTCCTAACAAATGCAAATAATGGAACCTAATCATATGTACTCTTATATTAATATGAAATTTTAAAAAGGAAAAAATTAAAAAGAAATCACAATATAGTGAAAAAAAATTAACATTTCTTTTATACAAATGTCCTGCATAGCAATCTCCATCTTGGATCTGAGAGGAATTGGTGGCAATGAGAACATCTCAGATATACACTCCTTTCGTATGGGCCTGGTTTATTTAAATAGCATCTCTTTGCAAAGCAAAAATTTCAACATTTACTTATTTACAATTCAAATCTTAGGTTCAGTTGTGATGCAAATGAAAAATTGAAATAAAAAATAAACTTCAATTAATTAAAAATTAAATCCAAGCCAGTATGTTTATCATCTTCTGTTGAGATTTTATTTATTTTCTTATTTCAAATTAATATGAGGGTACAGATTTTTAGTGTTGAGGTTTCAGTGTCTAACTGACCAGATCAAAAACCAGATTTCCCACTTGCCGGTGTAATCTTAGGAGTCTTACTTAACGTCTCCGGTCTACAGTCCCTTAATTCGTAAACTGGGTTACCATTAGTATCTACTCACAGAGTTGTTATAAGGATTTAATGTGATCACGTGTTTAGAACAGGTGGCACAGTACCCAAAGCATAATATATGCTTAATAACAGTTTGTTATTGTCCCCTGGTCTTAGATTCTCTTCTGCATAATCCTGTGTTCTCTGACTGGAGTACCCTTCTTCTTTTGCATGTTCCTTTTCTTCTTCTTTTTTTTTTCTTTTCAAGAACAGTCAAGTGCAGTAGTGAAAAGGGAAAAAAAGTGGGATAAGGAGTTCAATCTTTGTGAACAGTCACTTGAGAGAACTCATTACCTTTGGACCAGCCGTCCTTTACTCCTCCCTCAGGTCTACCTGAATTGCAGCCACCTCACAGATTCTTGGCAACCCTATCTGTGCAAAATATTTCCCTTTCCTGATCTCCGTAACAACTAACCTTTACTCCTCTTACGGCACATACACATCATCTCCACTACTAGCGTGTAAGCAGCTAGAAGCCTGGGCTCACGTCTGATTTACTTTCATTTTCTCTATAGCCCTTGTAAAGTTCATACCGACAGTTCTTGCATAAAGTAGGAACACAATACACATTCATTGCATAATTACATGAATGAGTTAGGTCAGCACAATGTTTTCACCTGAAATTCGCATGTGTGCAAAATGAAATTTCAAGCCACAATTATCAAGAACATTGTCTTACACCGGCATTGCCATGTTGGGTAAGATATCATAGTTTCCAACAGAAAAGGGCCTCACAAAAAGAATGCCAATAGATGGTTATTATTAATTTTTTGGAGGGAATTAAAATGTTGCTAAAGTTAGAAGCAAGGAAATATGAATTATCAGTAAGGTGATTTGCTTATCAAATGCTTACGTTGGCTTATATTATGTGATGGACACTTTTCTAAGGACTTTATAAATATTACATAATTTAATCTTGATGATCCAGTGAAGTAGGTCCTGTTGTTAGTCTCATGAACAAACTGGGGTACAGAGAGCTTATAGAACTTGCTCAGAGAACATGCAAGGCAAAGGCAGAGCCAGTCACCAAAGCCCGTGTCTGTCCCCTTTTACTGCGTGCTGCCTTCTACCTCTTTGGAGACAATCTCCCTGCACTGTATCAAGATTTGTTGCTGCTTTCCCTGTTTTTGTCCCATGTTCCAATCATGTTCTGTTGGTGCAGGAGAATTATGTGTTAATTACTGTACATGAGGCTCCCGATAAGCAGAGTTCTACCTTCTGTGACTGGTTCGTAAAAGATAAGTCTGGAAAATGGGCAAACAAATACGTGCCATTATAACCAGTGCTAGCTGCACAGAGGGCAGGCTAGAAAAAAGCTTCCTGAATGAACAATCAGGTAAGAAGAGGTTGGAGGGTTCTTGCTAGTGAGCCATAGAGTAATCCCAGATTTACTGGATTAGTTAGCTGCAGACTCATATCCTTGAAATTTTATGCATTATTTAGAAAAAATGAATCAGCAGACAATTTGTGTTGCTCTTACCTATATATATATTTAAGTCTTGATCTAAAAATATTCTAATTTTATCACGGTAGAAATCACCTGTCTGAAAGGACCCAGACTCCTCAGAGAGGAGGCATCTTTCTCCTATAAATGACAATACAATTAAAATACAATACATTTTTACTATTCTGGGAGAAGAGCATTATAGCTACAGAAAAAATAGAAATGGCTGATTCTTTTTAGTATAATGCTCAGGGGAAATAAAGCAATTCCCAGAAGAATTTATGCAGTATGACATACTTTTTATACAGTTCAAAACCAAGTATGTATCTATGTGTGAAAAGGAAATAGAAAACCAGCAAGGGAATGATAAAACTAAAACTCTGTAGAGAAATTATTTTGGCACAGTGGGAAGGGGAAGTTTGAATAAGAAATAGCATAGAAATAGGTATAAGTCATTGGTAATATTCTTAGGTGGTTTGAGGGGCTCATAGAAGTCTATTTATTAAATAAGCAAATAAATAATCAAGTTAGTAATATTTAAGACTGGATACTGTGGCTCATGCCTGTAATCCTAGCACTCTGGGAGGCCGAGGTGGATGGATTGCCTGAGCTCATGAGTTCGAGACCAGCCTGAGCCAGAGTGAGTCTTTGTCTCTAAGAAAATAGCTGGGCATTGTGGTGGGGGCCTGTATTCCCAGCTACTTGGGAGGCTGAGGCATGAGAATCGCTTAAGCCCAAGAGTTTGAGGTTGCTGTGAGCGGTGATGCTGCGGCATTCTATGGAGGGTGACTAAGTGAGACTCTGTCTCAAAAAAAAAAAAAAAAAAATTAAGAAAAGGAAGTAATATTTAAAAATGCATTAATGGCCAAGAACACCAATGATCATTAACCAAAGATTATAATTAATTCACATAATTATAATTATGATAAAAATTACCTAGTCTAAAATATATTTGTGAAAATATTTAAATGATATCTTAACAGGTTTCTGAGTGTGTCAGGGACCCATAAAGCTGAGAGAAATCACTCTTATCCAATTTTAATGGATAAAAAATTCAAATGAGAGGAGGTATTGTTTGATAAAACCTAGGAGAGTTCATTTACTTATTTCACCGTTTAATTATCCAGTAAACAATATTTTATTAAGCACTAACTATTGATTTGGAAGAATTATATGAGTAGTGGTTGATGTGAAGGCCTTCACATACAACTAATTTGTTCATTTATTTTCCTATTCATCCAGCAAGTCTTTATAGATTATCTGTTATAGAAAGTCAATGTGTAGGTGCTGGATACAGGTTAATAAGACAGTTGTCTCTGCTTGCACTTTGGTAGTGAAGGCAGATGTTCTTTGTAGTATAAAGTATGCGAGTGTTACGATGGCAGACATACAAGGTGCTAACAGAGGGCCATGAGCACGGAAAGAGGCTATTCATCTAATGCCTGTGAAATCACAAGAGAGGTAGTATTTGAGAGAGGTCTTCAAGGGTGAGTAGAAGATTACCAGGTAGAGATGAGGGAAATGGATGTGCCATAGATAGACAAGAATGTACAAAGCATGAAGGGAAAATTAAAAAAAGGTAGATATTTCCTCTAGAAATGCACACTGGTTGGTCTGTCTAGGACCTACAACAGATGGGAAGGGGCAAGAATTCTGAGAATTCCGGTAGAAGACTGAACTGGAAAGAAGAGCTGGGGCGCTTAATTTTTAAAAGAGATTACATGCTATGCTAAAGGATTGTATACCATGCAAAAGAGACGAAGTTTAATTTCTAGATAATAGAGAAACGGAAATGCTTGTGTCGTAGCAAGTGAGGAAGTTGAAGCAAGGAGGGATGGGGACAGGAAATTCTGTTAGGAAGCTGTGGGAAGTAGCTAGGTACAATTTGTAAATAATCCGTACTTCCAGGGCTCTGCTACTGGGAGGTATACGTCTAACAGCATGATCAGAATTGTTACTCACATTGTAAGTGCGAGTTCGTGTTCTGTCTAAGAAATCCGTTGTCTATATTCCTGTATGTGTGGGTGTAGCTGGTGGGGTTAAACAGTCCTTCCATATAAAAATATTATTAAGTCACAGTGCCAGATGGTATGTGTCTAAGTACCTCACTGAAGAAATACGAATATGGTCAGTCTTTCTAAAAATAAGGGAGGGAGAGGTTTAGGATGGAAGGAATTATTTCAGTGCAAAGGTTTTCAAGATGAGAGAAGACTTGGGTAGGATCAAAGAAAGAGAAAGGACCCAGGGAAGACGACTGGATATATTCAGAGAAATGAGACAACAGAAACAAAGTTTCTCAGGAATTGAAAAGGTTATTGTTATTATTATTTTGAATGAGGTGGAGGAGTTGGATAAAAGGAAACATTTCTGTGAAAGTGATAAAAGGATGAATAGATAGAGATAATGATTGACATTTGGGGGATCGAGCTGGACACATGGTGGTTAGGGAACTCAATACCTTCATAAGGTGGACGTGAGGTCATCTGCTGACAAAGAATTCGTAAGATTTTTGATGTTAAAGATTTAGATGGCTGTGGTCTCAGGGTGTCACCTGTAATAGAATTTCCTAATCATCTATGTTTGAGCTTTTAGAGTCCAAGTGGAAGTAGAAAAGAGTAGATTTAGTGAACGCGAGCATGTGGAAGAGTGCGCTGTAAAGGATTTATTAGTGGCCCACAGAAAAGAAAATTATGGGACAATAACATCTAAGAGATGATCCAGCTTGTACATGGATGCTGCAGAGTAGAGGACGTGTTGGCTGACCAAGCAGGGCCACTTGGTTTGAGAGGTGAATGGGTGATGACATGGGATAAAAGTCAATATGAATGGGAGGAAAGGTCAGGCTGGAAAGAAAATGTGGACACAGTTGTATAAGTAAAATATGGTCTGTGCAGTTATAGAAAATTGTGATAATAAAAGAACATCATGAAATATATTAGAATAGCAGAAGGGTAGTGGATCACAAAATTTTTCAAAAGGAAAGAGTAACTACATTTTTTAGTTTTGAGACACAATCTCACTGTGTTGCCTGGATAGAGTGCTATGACATGGTAGCTCACAGCAACCTAAAGCTCCTGGGTTCAAGGGATCCTCTTGCCTCAGCCTCTCCAGTACCTGGGACTATGGGTGGACACCACTGCATCTGGTTAGTTTTTCTATTTTTGGTAGAGATAGGGTCTCCCATCTTGCTTGAGCTGGTCTTGAACTCCTGAGCTCAAGCAATCCACCTGCCTCAGCCTCCCAAAGTGCTAGGATTACAGGGGTGAGCCACCGTACCCGACAAAAGTGGCTACTTTTAATCCGTGTTCATATTCAGCTTCCTTGTATCCTCAACTTAAATTCTTCTTCAAATAATCAAAATGATGCATTGAAATGGACTTTTAATTTGATATTTTAATAGGTTTACATTAACAAAACATATTCAGACATGTGGCTGTAGGATGAGTGGTGGAGATAACTACTTATCTCATGGTATGTCACCATCTTTAATCCATACATGACCCCTCCCTTGCTTCATTTATTTAATGATTGAATTTATCCCCATTCTTAGCTGCGATCTCCTTTCTTTTCCCCACACAAGCTAATTTTCTAATGCATATGACGCATATCTTTTTATTTGCATGTAATCCCACAAAATATGTATGCTATTTTGTATGTAATTTTAATAAGCATAAATAGCATGGTGTAAAAAATATTTTGTTCTGCCTGTTTTTTCACTCTAAGTAATGCATTTGCATCCATCCTTGTTGGTTTATAATAACATCTAAGTTGTTGCTTTTAATTATATGTCGTATTTCATGATTTAAATTACTTGTTTGTCTCCTAGTAAAGGACACATAATTTTGTCTCCACAAGTAACACTGGAGGTAATATACTTGTACATGTCCTCTTAGAACTTCTTTGAAATTACATATGCAAAGTAGAATTGTAAATTATATGTTGCAAAAAGAAATTACATGTTGTATACATACTGATTTTGACTGGGTAGAGTTAGATTGTTCTCCAAAATAGATGCTCTGGTTCACAACCTCAACAATAGTGCCCGATGGGTTCTGCAGTGCCACATGACTGTCCGCATGGGCATTATTCACTTACCCATTTCTGCTGGATGAATAGATTTAGGTTGACTTCTTAGTATGGTTTTCATTTGAATTTCTTTGATTACGAGACCATTTTAGCATTTCTTCATACAGTTCATGAATGTTTGGATTTTTTTCTTCTCCAGTTACTATTCATTACTTACATCCATTTTTCTATTGAGGTTATTTTTTAAAATCCTAGCCAGTTTATAGGAGTTCCTAATATGATTTGATCCTATTTGATTATATGTGATCATCATTGTATATGTAGATACACAATTATGCTGGAAGAAGACTGGAATTTCAAATTTTAAACTTAGGGACCAAAAAACTGAATCGCTGATTTATGAGATACATTGAGACATACATGAGCTGAAATTCACGACTCATTCCTGTCTTAACCTTTCAGAGGCCTTCTTTTTTTCTTTTCTTCACTCTTTCTTGAAATACGTGAAATATCTTAATATCTTAAAATACATTCTCTTTCTCTTGAAGTAAACCAATGTGCTTTTCTATTGCTTAGAGTAATGTGAATCTTCACTAATACAGTGGGAAAACTGAATGACACAATGATATTCTCAGAATCGCAACTTACAAAATAGTGACAAGGCTTTGTGAGCCACAGATTTCCAGTCACCAAGAGGTCTTCTCCTCATAACTTCTTCAAATAAAGAAGAAAATGGTGTATTTTCACATAGTGAAGCTTTATTATTGATCGATGAATGAACTTGACCTTCAGATTTATAATTACATTATGTTATCAATATGTACACTAATAGAAACATGGCAATTTGGCAATTAAGGAGCACTATTTTAAATGCCTTAAAATAAAAATCCAAGGGAGTTTTTGAAAGAGAACTCTGAATAAGCTAAGGTTTCTCATTTTTTTGGTGACCTATTCACTGGGGCAGTCCTGGCCTCATCAGCTATGTCTTTTTATATATGGCAATACTCAGACAGTAAATGCATCCTCTTCCCAGTCCAAGCTTTATGTCCTATCAAAGGATCAATTATGCTCCTGCAGGGGAGCAATGCATTACTAAATAATGTCAAAAATGTGATCGTCTGAAGAATAAAGAGACAGCAATGTTTATGTAAGAAGTTTTGAAGGAAGGCTGCTTTTTTGTTATTTTTTGAGTTTCGGTTCTTTAACTGGTAAGTGAAATATGTCTAGATCCTAAAATAGAGATTCCTGAGAACAGATGTGATTATAATTCTGTCAAGGACAACAGCTTGAATGTTTGTTACATTAATGAAAATGAATCTTTCAGGTCAATGTGAATGGAACTATTTATTCTAGTATTTCTTTACCTTTTTTTAAAAATTTCAAATTAATGCCAGGGTTAGTCATAAGATTTTGATTCAAGAGCTGTAGATGAGTCCCAGGATTTTTGTATGCTTAATTAGCACCCCAAACCATTCTTAAAAAGGTGGTCCATGGCCTGTCTAAGGGGAGTACTTTATAACTTATTGTAACACGAACATAAGATTACTAGAGAGAAGATCTTGGAGAAGGCTATGATATGAGCTATTGTAAAATTTATCATCTATTTAGAATTTTAGAAGATAGTCTTTGCTTATAAGCTTCAAAAGTTTTCTGCAAAGTTTCACCTGCCAGCATAACAAGGGCGCTGAAGGGGGTAGCACACGTGATGAGGTGAATAAAGCACTGCCTTTATTCACTTTTTTCCCTTAGCCAAAATGTACTGAGTTCCTACCATGTTGTAGTGAGCCTGGAAGATACAAGGCACACAGAGCTTACAAAATGTAATCCTTGCCTTCAAAGAGTTCACGATACGTTGGAGAGGCAAATATCTAACAAAGGACTGCAATTACATTGAGGTGAGGATTATAGTCCCAGGGTTCATTGGTAGAAAAGTGATATTCATTCTTTCAAAATATTTATCAAGTACTTGCTCTGTCTGAGGTACTGTGCTAGGCTGAAGTATATAGTAATATAATTGCGAATTATGTAAATATAAACCTTGTCTTTACAGTAATTAAAGGCTAGAGGGTGACAGGCTTTTAAGAGTTAACAGGCAATGAAAATGTCTAATAAATGCTACGACTAGAGGAAATAGTGTGTTATGAAAGCATATTATAGGAACATCTGGTCAACACTTTGGCGTCTAAGGAGAAATGTTGAAATTGAAACTTGAAAGTTGAAAAGTGGTCGGGCAGATGAAGAGGAAACTAGGGTAGTCCACGTGGATGGAACAGCTCCTAGAAGACCTCACAGCGAGAAAGGCGTATCTGAAGACCTGAATGTGAAACTAAAGCCCAACATGGGATACGATGCTGGAGACGTGAACAGAGGCCAAGAGTTACGGGTCTTGCTGAATGATTTGGACTTTATTCTTTAAGCTGTGGGAAACCACTGACAGGTGTTTTGCAAGGGAGGAACATGATCAGATTTATGTGTTAGAAAACTATGTAGGCTCCAGTATACAGAATAGATTTGTACAAGGTTAAAACTGCAGGTATGAGGCCTGACAATTAAGTTCACGAACTTACCACTGTGAGCAGAACTGACAAAAACGTTACAAAAATCCATGCAGTTGGGTATCAAGATCGTCAGCTAACTGGGAAAAACATAGCAGACCAAGGAAACTTCAGTAGGGAAACCATTAGGGAAATTGTTGCTGAAAATCTTGGCATGACAGGTTATGTTAAAAAATGGGCTCTTGCATCACAGCAGGGCACCGGCTCACATGGCCCTGTTTGAGGGAGTTTTCAGCCAGTAAACAAGTGACTGCATTGGAACACTGCTTCCTACTCATCTGATCTGGCCCCCAGTGACATTTTTCTTTAACTGAAGATAAAGGAAATACTGAAAGGAAGATACTTTGAGGACATTAAGGACATCAAGGGTAATATGATGGTCATTCCAGGAAAAGAGTTCCAAAATTGCCTTGAAAGGTGGACTAGGCACTGGCATTGGTGCATAACTTCCCCAGGGGAGGACTTTGAAGATGACTATTGTGATATTCAGCAATGAGGTTTTTGCACTTTTTTGTAGGATTAGTTCATGAACTTATTGTCATACCTTCATTGGCTAATATATTAATGAAGTTGAGAGAAGAAGGAGGCCTGGATGAGGGTAATTGTTTGGGGATAAAGAGAATTGGACAGATCAGAGAAAGATGAGTTAAGCAGAGTTAACAATGGATACTTGTATCCCCAGAGTTTTATGCAGAGCTTAGCGTATAGTTGGTATTATAGGCTGTCTGTTTGCTGGACACATCTTCCCGGGTGTTTAGCCAGGTCTTCCAAGTCATTTCTTCCATACCTACATCTACCTTTGTCCATGAAATCTACTCTTAATTGGCCTTCTTTTTCTTGACTTGGTATGAACTCTCTACCATTCACCCAAAACATTTACTTCTCATCTCCAGGGCTTAACACAGTACTTTGCAGAGATGGTCATAAACTATATTCCATAGTTTTTGTTTGAAAAATAACTTTATGAATTTACCCAAACTCAAAACCTCCATATGAATGAAGCTTGCCCAGGTGCATCAAATCCATGGCCCAAGAGTTGAGCCTGTCTTGCAATGTCTGGCTAAATCCACCTCCTCTTACTAATGTTGGGGCTTTTCTGTAGGCACTGACAGGATCCCCTTCATATGTCTCTCCATCTCTAACCTGTGCCCTCTTCAATCCCCTCTGATATAGCTGCTGGATAAATATTTCCAACAGCCAGTTTTTGTCTTTTGTCATGGCTCTACTCTACTCAAGATGTGACTCTCTCTCACCTCTAGAGCTTAACCTCCATGATTCTCACTGATTTTCTTTCTGATCCTTCCTTTTTCTCCCCTTAGCTCCCCCATTCCCAGCCTACTCCTGGCCAGGTTGCGGTAGCCATATGGCATTAACACAGTTTCTCAAAATGTCCTATCCTTTTGCCGCATCTATGTTTTGACTCACATTCCTATTTTGATTGACATTCTCTTCATTTTAGACGCCACCTGTCCAAAGTCTCTCCTGCCTTCCCAGCTTAGTCTGACTCCTTATCTTCTCTGGGAAACTTTTGGGTCTTTCTCTGGCTAGCAAGGACTACTCTATTCTGAGCGCTGAGAACATTTTAATTTACACATGTCTTCTGGCACATGTCACTTTCTTTTAAATAACTACTGAAAGATGGTTATTTTATTCATGTCTCACCTCCCTTTATGCACTGGAAACAGTTCAGGGGTTGTGTGCGTTTCATCTTTGTGGCTCAGCGATACCTAGTCTACTGTCTCACGTACAGAATGTGCCCAGTAAACATTTGTTGAATTAGTGGATTATGCATAGATTTATCCTGAGTAAATCTAAAGACATATCTTTTCATTCTTCCTATAATTTAATTCTCGAAAGTGGATCTGCTAGGCCCATCAGGAGGATTGAGAAATGTGTAGGGATGTTTGGTTTTCACAGAGTCTAGGGAAGTATCACTGTGGACATTTAGTGGCTAGGGCCAGGGATGCTACGTATCCTGAAACACTCTGAACAAATGCTTATAGGGTTTAAATTTCAGTGTATGATAGTCCTATCCTTGGGCTTTCCCCCCTTGAATTTTGGTTATAAAATATGTTAAGAATTCAATGAGATAAAGTATACAAAGAGTATCTAGGTTAGCTCTTAGTGACAGCTGTTATTATCAGTGGCTTCTGATAATAATGGAGAGAAAGGGGGTGGCACCTGTGGCTCAGAGGAGTAGAGCACTGGTCCCATATGCCAGAGGTGGCGGGTTCAAACCCAGCCCTGGCCAAAAACTGCAAAAAAAAACCAACAAAAAACAAAACAAAACAACAGAGAAAAAGAACACCTCCCTCGTGATATTATCATGAAGCTTGAATAACTTAGTACATGTAAAATTCTTTGAGCAATCCCTGGCATGTTGTAAGTGCTCAACAAATATTGAAATGAACTATCATTATTATTATTGATTCGCTGTTATTAGTATGATTTGCAGGTGTTTCACAGAGTAAGTTTCTATTGAATTTGCAGTCAGCTAAAAGCCTCAGGACTTTTTCCCACAAAGAGCTAAGTCCGTTCCTTTGTAATCTTATCCCTGTGAACAAAATAAGCTCAGTCCATGCTGTGCTTTGGTTCTTTTTGAAGACTGGTGGGAAATTCCAAGGAGAAGCAGACTTCATGCCCGTGTCCTTTATCCACAGCACTGAGAGAGAAATATCAAGGCGAAAAGAAATAGCAATTTGATTCTAGGTCTTGTATTGAAATGGATCTGGCACTGGGTTGCTTTTTATAGAGCACAGGAGCTGTCCTCTCCCTCAGCATTTGGTTTTCTGAAGAAAGAAGTATACAAAGGCAGAAATGTGCTCAGGGACTAATTTTCATTTTTGATTTTTGGGGTTTTTTTGTTGACACTACTGAATTCCCTAGAGGGGTTTTAGTAGATAACTACCTTTGACTTTGCAGTTAGCTTTCTGCTTACTTTTATGATAATTGTCACCCTAACCAGGTAGGTTACTACCATGTGGATTAATTTATTTGATTTTCACAATAGCCCCTGTGGGATAGGAATTAGTAAAATTTTACTAATAAGGAAATGGAACATATTTGTGACTTAAGGTAACTGGTATCTCTACAATTCACATTTGGGTTTTCTGGCTCTAAGATCTAAAGTTGAGGAGTACACTATTTCATATAATCACAAGCCATCTCAAATTTGGGGATTCTTAGAATCAGGTTGATGGGGAGGAAAATGAGAGAGAACTCCTGTTTTATAGACCATTTTCTCTATGTCAGCCATGATGCTACCTGTGTTAAGTTAGTCATTTCAGTTTGTCCACCATATGGAAAAGTATAGAAACTGAGGAAAAGCAAACATAAATAACTTAGCAAAAGATTATGTAGTATAGGCTGTGTACCAATTTTTGTAAGTGTGTTTAAAGCTCAGAATGCCCCCAGTGTTAAAATTGCTGAAAGTGATGATCTCAGTCATCTAACAAATCCTGCTATCAGATACCACTACTGACATTGGTTCTGAGGAAGGCGAGTTAATTATGACTTTAAACCAACAATGCATGGGAAAGGATTTTCTTGCCAGCAATGGTAGGGGCAAGATAAGATGCCCTCTGACAGAGCCATTTGTACCTAATGATACTTAAAAAAAATTCTAGTATCCACGAGCATAGTGCTACATCTTCTATCTTCTTTGTTAAAACTTGGAGGAACAATAATAGAATGTCTCTTGAAAAATACACTTTTGCCCTTTCTCACTGACTCAAGTAATGGTGATCTTCTGGGAAAAGAATCATTAAAGACCAAATGTACCCACCAGTTATGTTCAACTATTCCAAACACTTACAAATTAGAGTTTAAATAAATACTTTAATGGTTCTGATTAAAGCATGAGTAAGGAAAATGTTTGAATGAGTTATGTCTGCCTAAGCTAGTATAAAAATTCAACAGACTTTCTCTGTGGGATGAACCGTCTTCAGGCTTTGAATGTAAGCTGTTTGTGTTGCTTATGTGTTTCAGAGACATAAGATTCTGCATTCAGTAGATACGCACATCTCCCTCTTTTATCATGAACATATTAATATTTTATATTTCTGATAGCTTTCAAAACAATATAATTATTTGGTGTTGCCCTTCAGCTATATCATTTCTATGTGTGTTGTTTTTTACTTTATTTTTTAAAAATCTAAAGAAAAGAGGAAGTATCTCTGTTATTGGTGGCTGGATGGCTCTATATGAATATTTTAACAGCAAGTTACAGAAATCTCTTAGAAACTTATACAACAGGTATATGTTTATTATTCAATGCCTTCATGAAAAAATAGATTTTTCAACTCTCGAGGTTATACTGGTGAACATAATTTAAAATAAAACCTGAGAAAAGTAAAAGAGATTAAATAAATATTCATGAAAATGCCCTCTTCAGGAAATAGGGTCATTTGAACAGTCTATTCCATTAAAAATCGCTTTATTTCACTTAAATTGGTTACCTCGCAGGGAAGGAAGACATTGAATACTGAGGGATTGATTCTGAAATCTAGACCAAAGAAATGACTTTAAAATACCTTCATTGCATCAACCAGATGGAATTTATCACAAAAAATCTAGAACTGATCCTGTTGTTCTAACCTATATGCTGAGAAGAATACCAAATATATATTTAAGTCAAAATTTTATGAACAATTTTTTTATTTACATTAATATATAAATACTGGTAAACTGCAAATGAACTTGGAATGTTATAGAATTTGGGATAATCTAAAGTAAGAAATTGACTAAAGGTGACATACAAACAATAGTTATAATAATCATTAAAATTAGTTCATGATTCAAATAACACAGAATAGACTTATAGAATCACTAGCATTATTTGGTTTTGACTTACCAAAAAAAGAAAAAGAAAGAAAGAAAGAAAAGAAAAGAAAATAGTAGAGATTAAGCCAAATGATCTTAAATCAAAAGATAAACTTGAAACTTTTAATGTTTTTATCAAATATTGATAAGCATACTTATCAACTGTTTTAATGTTTGGAAGTTCGTTCTGAACAATTTACAACTATTATGTGAATGATTGCTGAGATTTTCGTGTATTTTACCACACAATTTTGCACTCTTTTTCTCTGTTTTTATCTTCTATATAACTGCTGTTTTCAAGGTGCATACATTATCTGAGACCCTTGGGAGCTGTTGAAAAAAATCATGGAAAGGGTGGGAGATTAAATGAGGCTGTTCTAGATAAGAAATAGAAGCATTACCTGAGAGCCTGTTAGCATTACAAGTGCTGGACTGGACCTATTAAATCAGAATCCCTGGATAATTCATGTGCAAAATAAAGCTAGTGAAGCACATTTCCAGCAGGTGCCATGTAATGCTTCAGAAGCTGAATTGGTACCAATACCTTTCCATTCTTGACCACGCTTATTCTTGGTCATCTTGAGTTAGGAGTGCTTTGGACTGGAGTCTAGAATGCCATCTTCTTATTGCATGGGAGATGGCCTTTCTATTTTTAAACCTGCTGTTCATTCACTCTCATAGCCGCTGGAATGAAGAGCTAAGGCATGCAGTTTTGCTCATTCCCCCAGGAGTCAAGAGAGCAGACAGCATTGAATTAATCATTATAGGAATGTCCTAAAAGTGCTTCTCTGTTTCTTCTTACAGCCTTACTGGTATATTCCTGTCAGGACAGAGGAAGAATCTGGGGACTGGGACAGGGAGTGGGAGTCAGGGTTGGGATGTAGGCAGTAACCGGGTGTATTGTCTGTCAAGACAGAAAAAGAGACTATGAACTATGTGTTATTTTCAGTTTTGGCACATGTGACCACTTAGCATGTGTTTAAAATTTAGAATGGTGGTCTCCAGTTCCAGTTAGGTTGCTGCAAAAGGTATTAATTCATTTTGTTTAAGGCTGAGTGGTACTCCATGGTATACATATACCATCTTTTCCTCTCTCTGTTTCTTTTTAGACGGTCTCACTCTGTCACCCTGGGTAGAGTATTAGCATCATAGCTCACAGCAACCTCAAACACTTGAACAATCCTCTTGCCTCAGACTCCCAAGTAGCTGGCATTATAGGCACCTGCCACAATGCCCAGCTAGTTTTTCTATTTTTAGTAGAGGCAGGGTCTTGCTCTTGCTCAAGCTGGTCTCAAACTCTTGAGCTCAAGCAATCCACCTGCCTTGGCCTTTTAGAGTGCTAGGATGATAGGCTTGAGTTACTGAGCCTGGCCTCTACCACATTTTCTTAATCCACTCCTGAGTTGATGCCACATCTCTGTGACTATGAATTAGACCACAACAAACATTCAAGTGCAGGTGTTTTTTTGAAAAAATGACTATTTTCTCTTTGGGTAAATACCCAATAGTGGGATTTCTAGATCAAATGGTAGGTCTACTTTTAGTTCTCTGAGGACTCTCCATAGTTTTTCCATAGAGGTTGTACTAGTTTGCAATCCACCAACAGTGTAGAAGTGTTACTTTCTCTTTGTTTCCATGCCAACATCTATTGCTTTGGGACCTTATGATATAGGGCATTCTCATTGGGGTTAGGTGATACCTCGTTGTTTTGATGTACATTTCTCTGTTGAATAGTGATATTGAACACTTTTTTGTGCGTTTATTGGCCATTAGTTTATCTTCTTTTGAATTAGTCAGGTCTTTTCCCCCCTTTTTAATGGGGTAGTTTGAATTTTTTCTTGCTGATTTGCCTGAGTTCTTTGTAGATTCTGGCTATTAGCCCTTTATGGGATGTATAGCATGTGAATATTTTCTCCCATTCTGTAAGTTGTCTATTTGCTCTGTTAATTATTTCCTTGGCTGTGCAGAAGCTTTTTAATTTATACAAGTCCCATTTATTTATTTTTGTTATTGCTGTGCTTGCCTTTGAGGTCCTCTTCATAAATTATTTGCCCCGTTCAATACCTAGAAGAGTTTTGCAACATTTTCTTCTAGAATTCTTATGGTTTTATGTCTTAGATTGAAGTCTGTAATCCATGTTGAATTAATTTTAATGAGTGGTGAGAGATATGAATCCTTTTTTCATCTTCTACATGTGGTCATCCAATTTTCTTAGCATTTATTGAAAAGGGATTCTTTTCCACAGTGTATGTTATTGTCTGCTTTGTCACAGATCAGATAGAAGTATGTGGATGGTTTTATACCTGGGTTCTATATTCTGATCCATTGGTCTGTGTCTGTATTTTTGTGCCAGTGCCATGCTATTTTGGTTGCTATAGCCTTATAATATAGTTTAAACTTTTGTTCCTTTTTTTTTAAGGTTGCTTTTACTATTTAGGCTCTTTTCTGGTTCCAGATGAAGGATAGAATTATTTTTTCTAGATCTTTCAAAAATGATGTTGGAATTTGATGGGGATTTCACTGAACCTGTAATCACTTTGTGTAGTATGGGCATTTTAACAATGTCATGTCCACTGAGCCATAAGCATGGTGTGTTTTTCCATTTGTTTACATCATCTGCAATTACTTCCTCTGTGATTCGTAGTTCTCTTCTTTTGCTGCTTTGGTTAAATATATTCCTAGGTATTTTATTTCTTTCATAGCTATTGTGAAAGGTATAAGCATTATAAGAATGGAAAAGCAAACATCATATATACTCACTATTCAATTGGAACTAACTGATCAGTACTTGTTTGCACAGGTGAAAGTAAGACTCGGTGGAAATCAAGAAGGTGGGCTGGGGAGGGGATGGGTGAAGTCATTCCTAACGGGTTCAAGGTCATCACCCATACTATCTGGGTGATGGCCATACTTATAATTTGACTCAAGCAGTACAAAAGCCATCCATGTTCTGAAAATATTTGTACCTGTGTAATATATTGAAATAAAAAGAAATCAAATGAGCATGTGTAGAAAAGGAAACTCTTTATACACTCTTGGTGAGAATGTAAATTACCACAATTATTATGAAAAACAGTACCAAGGTTTCTCAAGAAAACTTAAAAATTTACCATATAATTGAGTAATCCCACTACTGGATATTTATTCAAAAGAATAAAAATCAGTATGTCAAAAGGATACCTGGACCTCTATGTTTATTGCAGCACTGTTTACTGTAGCAAAAATATGAAATCAACCTGTGTCCAACAACGGATGAATGGATAAAGAAAATATTGTATATAAACACAATTGAATACTATTCAGCCATAAAAAGGATGAAATTCTGTCTTCTGCAGCAACTCAGGTAGAAGTGGAGGTCATTGTGTTAAGTGAAATAAGCCAGGTACAGAAAGACAATATTGAATATTCTGACTTACATGTGGGAGCTCAAAAAGTTGATCTCATGGACATAGAGGATAGAATGATGGTGAACAGAGGCTGAAAGAGTACAGGGAGCAGGGAGAGGAAGACTGGTTGCTTATTGGGAACAAACACACAATTAGGGAGAAGGAATATGTCTAGTGTTTGATAGCACATCCCAGTGACTAGAGCAAATGATCATTTATTGCATATTCCAAAACAGCTACAAGAGAAAATTTGAAATGTTCCCAACCCAGAGAAATGATAAATGTTTGAAGAGATGGATATCCATAATACTGTGATTTGATCATTTACATTGTTTACCTGTTTCAAAACATCACACATATGCCATACATATGTATAATTATTATGTATCAATAAAAATATTTCTAAAGAAAAAATAAAAACTAGAACAGTGAACCAGCACAAACTGAAAATTAGCATTATAATTGAGAAAGTGAGAATTTTAGTGTAGACATGAAATATTTTATGGAATTTGAATAATATATTTTAAAATGACATTTATTCTCTTAAAATTATTAACCATTTGTTGTAAAACTAAAAAAAATCAAAAAATAAAATGTTAGATCAGTGGTGAATTGTGAGCAGATGTTATACCGTTACTATCTGTTACAATGACAGATTAAGTACAGTTTTCCCCCTTTTAGAAATTTTGTATAATTAAAAAGTGTTAATGCGTTACTTTTTAAAAATTTTTACATGGTAGTAGTTATTTTAGTTTAGTTTAAAAATCATTTTATATTGGCATGATTTTACACAGGAAGTTTAATGAAAGAAAATACTCATCGTCTATACTTTCTATTGGCTATTATCAGTATTTCTTTCATGTTGCGATTATAAGTGGTGTAATTTTGTCCTGTCAAGGAGGGGTGTTAAGACTTGCCCCCCTGTGGGTAAATGTACAAGATACATCCAGACACTAGTGCAAAGGGGCTTTAGCATAGAGCTTGGGTTTCTGTTTCTTTTGATCTCCTTATCTTGAATACTAGAATGATCTGTGAATGAGCTGCGTTTGCCTCTGGAAATGATTTTTTTATTAGAAGTATTTCATTCCTTTGCTTTTTCAAACAAGATGTGAAAGTAATAAAAAGAAAATGATCAAAATTTTAAAAAAGATATTATCTAATTTTATCTTGTTTATTCAGGTCTTCCTGCCATTTGTTTTATTTTTATTTTTAATTTTTTTTTGATTACCTAATGACATCTGAAGAGTGATATAGGACTTAAGAATTTCTGACCTAGAACTCCTAGCTTTCACTGTGTATTAATTTGCTCCCAGCACTTAATACTTACCATGAGGATGGAAATAAATAAAATGTTTTCTAACCATGTGCTGTTCTCAGAAGGTACTTACTAAATGCTCTTAAACTTATTCCAAAATGTATAGTTTTCTAGAGCTATTGGACTAGATGAGTCTTTTTTTTTTTATTTGCCTATTTTCTTTCTCTTTAAAATTTTCCTGGAGATGAAAATCTTCCAAAGCATTGCTCCTTCGTTCTTTGCAGTTAGTCAAGATTAATGAGGAGAGGGAATTAACATAGTTTTGAAACTTTTAAAGGCAAAGATAGAGTATTCTGTGGCAATGGATGAATGAAATAGCAGTTGAAAATACAACTGCCTTTGAGGGCCAACCAGGTAAAAGCAAGCAGAGAAAAAAAGGGCAGTGGTGAGTAAAGGAGACGGGGTGAACTGGAGGGAGCGTGTCCAATCTGTAGTAGACAGTGGACGCTCAGCTCCAGCTGACTGCAGTCGGGCAGTTGTCTAAGCACAGGGTCGCCAGACCATTTTATAGAAGCGTAAATCTGAATTTTCACAAGTCTGAACGTTTTAAAACATCATAGAAGCAAAAAGTCATGTGTCTGATGGCCAGATCCAGTACACTGGCCACTGGTTTACCACCTCAAGAGAAACAAATTTCCCTAATGCCTTCCGATAATTATCAGTTGCTTCAGTAAGAAACGTATTCTTTTCAGACGCTATGAAACCATTATGTGTTAATTCTTACTCTATTTTCTTTCTGTTTTGTCCTTAAGGAGAACAATGTCTATGATCCATTTTCTGTATAAAAATGCAATGCGTTTAACAACTCAAGCAACCCCACTGAGAACCTATTAATCTCCCAGTGAAATGATAGCAAAATATTCTTACAATATTGCTCACATACAATTTTCTCAGAACTTTTGCTAAGGAGATTTGATAGGCCTCTGTTTAAAACAGGAGGAAAGGGCCATATCTTTTCTCAGTGGGGTGTCTTTAAAACATTGAAGGGACTCCTGGTGGAACTGAAAACTTTTATATGCTTAAATTTGCTTAATTAGCCTCAATACTGAATGCTTAGTCAAAACATATTGTCATAGAGTCAACAACCTCCAAGGTAGTTCCTAATAATAGCAGATGCTTGGATAATGAATGAGCCGAAACCATTATGCCTACTATATTCCAGTATACGTCTATCTCGGCATAAAGAAAAACATTTAGAAAATGAATTTTGCTTTTTGTAAGACTCCTAACCTGATGTCCCCTTGCATTAAATATTTCATCTGCACAGTATATGAAACTTACTTTTCTGTTAAATGTTGATATTCTTTACCAGAAAGAATATTTAGCCCTACTCATCTTTTTCCCTGCAACAACAATTTGAAGGTTTATATAGACAACCAAATAAAAATAATTATTACTTTATAGTATCAGGGCAATTGTTTTCTTTTTTTCTTAAATGTCAGAGTATCAGGGGATTTTTTATCAGCAGTCTACTAAACAAGAGTGCTTTCACTTTATAGCTGAACCCAAAGTGCCCCATTTGCCTTATGATTTTTATTTTAAATTTTTAAAATAAAAAAAAGTGAATTTTTAAAAACATTCCTTATCTGGGAGAGACCAGTCATTCCCACTGGGAGGTGCAGTGGTGGAAGCTGCTAAGGTGTGAGGGATAAGTGAATATGTTCTTTACTCCTGCTTTCTATTTGCAGAAGCTAATGCAATGTGGAACACTCTTCAGTGACCTCATCCAGAGCCAAATGAATCATGGAGACCAGTTGTCCATGGCGGGTGCTTTTTTAAGGCCTAGTTGAACTCAAGATGGGTATAGACAGTTCATCTGTAGAGGTTACCTTTTCCAACAAGGAACATCCCTCTTCTTACTTGACTTTCTCAATTCTAAAAGTAGAAGAGGTGTGAGGCTCAGTAGGATTAGTTGTGGGAATGCCTACATTCAAGGATTCCACATTTTATATTCTTGTAGGAGTTTCTTTTAAATAACACATTCAAGTCTACTCACACATTTGTATTAAAAGTTATGTTAATTGCCAAGCAAATAATATTTGAAATAAGAAATCCTACTCATTCCTAATTATAGCTGCCAGAATGGCAGGGCTTTGTGAACTAGCAAGCAAACATGGAAAGGCCTTCTCAGTAAATCAATAAATGGAACATTTTTAGAGATATGCAATTAATTAACACAAGGCAACATGATGCAGCTTGTACTGGGTCCATGTACAATCACACAGATTCTTTTCTTTCTAATTGAAATGTTCTTTTTTTTTTTTTTGAAGTACCTAGGATACAAATCATAGCTAGTAGTCAGCACCTACTAATATTCTGCAAATATGGCTATGAAAATAAATGGGACGGAACATTTACAGTCTTCTCTGTGACAACTCACAGGCATCTAGTACATAAGCAAATGCAACGGATTAACGATTTTGTCCTTTCATACAGAAACTTCCTGAAAAAATAGCCTGTCAAAATATGTTGCTCTTTCAGTGATGATGTCATGTAGTTTATGAAGAATGTGGGGAGTTATGACAATGATGATAGCCAGTCATTGCAATGTGCCATTAATTAAAGTATTTTCTTAAAATTTCCACCTCACAAAGAAAAAAGATGTAACACAGAAATGTGTAATATTGCAAATAATATTATGGGCTTTGGAAGAAAACTTTCTGGATTTAATTCCTGCTCCCACCACTTATTAACTGGGTGAATTTAGTCCATTGACTAATTGGTTGGGGCTGAAGTTTTCTACATTGGAATGTGGGTATAATGATAATTACCATGGGCACAGAATGATTGTGAGGATCAGATCAGACGGTGCATGTAAAATGCTTAAATGGTGCCAAGCAGCAAACACTCAATTATTGTTGCAATTATTGTTAAATATTTAACCATAATTTGAGAAACAATAGTTTTGATCACTCGTGGCATAAATAATGATGATAAATACTATAAAACACTACTCTGTTATATAATGAAAGGCTAGCACATATGGAAATGCTTATTTTTTCCTGAAGACATTTATGTTATAAAGCACAATATAATTCCACCTATTAGTCCCTTACTTGAAACTTTGTCTCTGGGTAAAATCTCTTATTAATATAACACTAACAATTTACCCCCAAATTCAGCTATCTTGTAGACTTCCTTTTCTGGCATATGGCTCAGTACCAGAAAATAAACAGGACTTTCTAAGCAGAAAAACAGATGTCACAAAATATATGTCCTAAATTTTACTCAAAGTTTATTTGTTCTTATTTTAAATATAGTTCTAAAGAACTACAAATAGTTCTGTAAAAAGTCATTTTCTGGATTTTTGCCAAGGATATTAAGAAGCAATAATTTAGAAATGGGAAGAATGACCATATCTATATCATCAAGAATATAGCTAATGGCTTGATGACAATGAAAGAGATAGAAAAATTATAAAAGGCCAAAGTGAATAAATTCAAGGCTGTTGAAGAGAGCTTTGTACTGAAAGAGACCTTCTTTTGTACCTCAATAGATTCCAGCAACATCCAAGATTATAACAGTACAGAATAATAATTGCTATTTATAAATAATCAAATCTAGCAATAGTACTTTAAGAAGTTAGGAAAATACGTAATACAACAATATTGTAAAATTGACAGGTGGCCTGTATGAAGAATCTTGCTGGTGAATATATTTTAGGTTACAAACTGCATTGTTTGTTATTGTTTAAAAATAAGAAAATTTCACCAAGAAATTAAAATCTCTGATTTCTTGGAAAACTGAAAGATAATGAACTCACAGTCTCAGTTTTCAAAAATATGGGGGGCAACGCCTGTGGTTCAAAGGAGTAGGGCTCTGGCTCCATATGCTGGAGGTAGTGGGTTCAAACCCAGCCCCAGC